>NW_017537064.1:107300-208881 GCF_001853355.1 Bactrocera latifrons
ATATAAGTAGCATGCACATATACATATATGCATATATTCTTTGTTCTTTTACAGGTTTAACTGCACGCACTTCATATATCTACTGTCTCTTATACACATCTAGATGTGTATAAGAGACAGATATATATATATAAAATGTGGTTTGAAAATTAAAAATAAGGGTTTTCCAAAATATGTTTTAAAAAATATTTTGGCAAGTGTTCGTTGCGGTTGTCTCGAAAAAAATCCAGCAGAGAGGTCCAAAAAGACATATAAAGAAACAATCGTTATAATACTATATATTCAAAACAAAAAACGCTCATAGTATATAAAGAACAGACATTTCTTCTGATCTCTTGTTTTTATACCCTGAGCTGGATATACTAAGTTTAACACAAAGTTTGTAACACCCAGGAAGAAACATAGGTGACTCTAGAAACTGAGTTAATTTAGCCATGGCCGCCTGACCCATTGTAAAGCCTTTTCCATAGGGACGCTATAAAAAGTAGACCGATAGAAACAGCAAACGACGCCATACTTTTTCCCGCTCTTTTGACATTTCTCTTTAGTAAGGTTTGTCGTTTCATCATGGAAAGATATAGAATTCAACAACGAGTTAAAATTATTAAAATTAACTACTGAAATTCGCAGTCAGTGGCCTCAACTTTAAAAGCGCTACGTCCAAGTTATGATCGTCATAATCGTCCTGGTAGATCAACATTTGAGCGTCTAGTGGACAAATTTTAATTTACAGTCCCAGTACAAAATGTTCTCGTGCCAGTGAGACAATGAAGTGGTCGTAGTGTCGAGAATATTGCTGCCGCTAGCGCATGAATTGAGGAAGACTCACATCAGTGACTCACAAATCCTTCTCAAGCGTTGGGCATCTCTGTGACGATTTTTTCGAAAAGATCTTGGAATACATCCTTACAAGAACCCATTGGCGCAAGAACTGAAATCGCTTGACCACCAGAATCGTCTTATGTTCGAACTTGAAAATCATCCTGATTTTCACCGAAAAATCATCTTCAGCGATGAGACTCATTTCTGGCTGAATGGCTTCGTTAATAAGCAAAATATGCGTTAGTGGTTAGGCAGCAATCCACACGTACTCCATGAATTACCATTGCATTCCGAAAAAGTTACAGTTTGGTGGGATTTATGGGCCGGCTGCGTCACTGGGTTGTACTTCTTTAGTGATGATCAAGACCGACACGTTACTGTGAATCGGAATCGCTATTGCTGGTTGATAACCGAATGTTTTTGACACGAATACAATGTTATGGACTTGGACAATACGTGGTTCCAACATGACAATCGATTTATTGAAAACCAAATATTGGTCAATGTGTTATCTGATGAAATGGTCCAGTCAGTTGGCCGCCTCGGTCGTGCGATTTGACGCCGTAAGGTTATGTCGTGTGGGGCTATGTCAAGCCTGTGGTCTATGTCAACAAGCCAGCGACGATTGATGAACTTCGTACGAATATCGAACGTGTAATTGTAGCAGCATCGACTTTTTTTTTTTACTTAAAAAACGCTCTTATTGAAAACCGCGTTATATACATACATGATTTAAGAACCTATTTTTCAGAGTACGAAGCGGAAAACATATTCCTTTTTGTTTTTTATACCACCCTAATATATCCATATACATATATATTTATCATGTATACTCCGAATACTTGTCTGGCAGATTGTTTACATTCTTGGCTATTTGATTGGCCAGCAGCCATAAATACAGCACACGTCATGCATGACAGATCAAACGATGGCAGCGCCCGTCGAATGCATAGCCAATATGCATAGCAATTGCATTCGCCTCGCATAGATAGCTCTCGTATTTATTTTAAATTGTTTCGGAAAATTTCAATTTATACAACGAAAGTATATAAAAAAGGTAAGGGAAAAAATTTACATAAGTTCAGCTTTGCCAAGTGTCCATCGCGTGTTTATTTTATCAGCTTTGCTTTAAAATAGTAATCTAAAGAAAGCAAAGGTGTGCACAAGGCAAATCTATTATGAAGAAGCTCTCCAGTGAAATCAGTCGCATTTCCTAAAGGGTATGTAAATACATATGAATATATAATAAGCAGTTTATTATTTTTAGATACAAAGTCACATACACCGGTACAGACAAGCGCATAAATAATCGCACGTTCCACATATCGGATGTCTAGTGGCGGCGTCTTGGCACGCTCCACCTTCCTTCCGCGGTGTATAATGCACGCACACATATGCAATTTTGTATTTAGTTGCAAGTCTGACTACTTAATCGTTGCTCGATTGACTGCTAAGCTAAGTGCGACTCTTTGTATGCTTTTTTCTGCATTTGAGCATTTTACTTATCGAGCAGCCACCTTACCTTATTTATTTTATTTATATGGTTTTCTTATTGTATTCTTTTACTCGCCCGGAAATAAACGCAATTTGTAAGTTTTGATAGAAACTGTGAAATTTCGCATTCTGTTGTCATAACCGTAGAATTATTCTTATATAAGTAGCATGCACATATACATATATGCATATATNGTTTTGATAGAAACTGTGAAATTTCGCATTCTGTTGTCATAACCGTAGAATTATTCTTATATAAGTAGCATGCACATATACATATATGCATATATATATATATATATATAAATATATATATGTTAAGAAACATATATGGCGATAAATAATTTTACTGTAAACTATCCCTACATGACAAGTGTGTTTGATTTCATTCAATACATTTAGTATATATAATTATTTGTATGATATCGCCGTAAATATTTAATTCAAATATAAAAAGCTTATATATGTATACTTGTACATATGTACATTATATAATAGTAAAAAGCAGATGTGGCATACTTTAAAAAGAGCGTGAGCCTCTAAATTTGGCTTAATGCTTCCACAAGCTTCCGTTGAATTACATCGTATTTTTATACTCGAACGCAAAATGTTTCTCCAACTACTTATGTAACGTGATAGCGGGAGGAAAGTCCAGAATTCTAGCTGCTCTAAATTTGGTAAATTTAAATTTTTCAAATAAACTATTATTATAATAAAATCTCTTACTTGTTCAGTATAACCGTACTTTTAATAAACTTTTGAGAGGGTCGCTTGCTCTCACAGGAAAAGTTCTTCGAGAGTGTCGAACAATTAGCTGGGTTATATTTAGAAAAAAATGAAAAACAAGAAAAAATTTAACTTTGGCTACACCGAAGCTAATATACTCTTCAGAGGTGCATTTCATTTAGTATCTATGGTATCAGTTTATACGGAAGCTATGTGCTATAGTAATTCGATCTGAAAATTTTTTTCGGAGATTATATTTCTACCTTAAGCAGTAATCCATGTCAAATTTCGTGAAGATACCACGTCAAATTCGAAAGTTTTCCATACAAGCCCTTAATTCCGATCGTTCGGTTTGTATGGCAGCTATATGCTATAGTGAGCCGATCTGAACAATTTCTTCGGAGATTACATTGCTGTTTTAGAAAATAATCTGTACCGAATTTCGTGAATATATCTTGTCAAATATGAAAGTTTTTCATACAAGAATTTGATTCCGATCATTCAGTTTGTATGGCAGCTATACGTTATAGTGGTCCGATATCGGCAGTTCCGACATATGAGCAACTTCTTGAAGAGAAAATGACGTTTGTAAAATTTCAAAACGATATCTTAAAAACTGAGGGACTAGTTTGTAAATATACAGCCAGACGAACGGACAGACTCAGCTCAACATACTGATCATTTATGTATATATGGTATATACTTTACAGGGTCTCCGACGCTTCCTTCTTGGCTTCCTTCCTTCTACAAACTTCGTGACAAACTTAATATACCCTGTTCAGAGTATAAAAAAGAAATACGTTAATTTCGACTGCAATAAAGCTATAATACTGAATTTTTTATAAAGGGTGCTCCATTTTGAAGTTCCCTATTTTTTAAAGAAAAAACACAGAAACCTCAAATCTAATGGGGATAGTTTATTATCAATCGAAAGAACATTCTTTGGCTCGACTACGTCTCAGATGGTCTATCCGTTGAGTCCAATTTTCGATAACTCGTTCGAGCATTTAGACTGATAACTGGCGAATGACAGGCGTGATGTTTTGCTCCAAGACCTAAATTGAAGCGGCATTGTCGGCGACTTAAGGCATTACATATTTCCATAGGAAAAAGTCTAACGGTGTGATATCACACGACCTTGGTGGCCAATCGACCGACTCAAAATGTGAAAGTATCGGCTCATCGATGTGTTCTCTCAATGAATCCATTGATTGATGCGATGTGTGTGAAGTGACGCCGTCATGTTGAAGACAAAAGGATCAGAGATCATGAGCTTCAATTGCAGGTATCATATAGTCGGTTATCATGACGCGTTAATGGTCGCCATAGACGTTTACACCGGCATCTTTTTTGAATAAATATGAACCTATGATTCCACCGGCTTACAAACCACAATAAACCATTGTTTTTTCTAGATGAAATGGCAGCTCTGGAATGTCTTCAGGTGCTTGTTTACATAACCATTGAGCCAGAAATGAGCCTCAACACTAAACAAAATTTGGCTCGAAAACATCGGGTCTTCTTGGAACTTTTCAAGAGCGCATAGAGCGAAGCGATGTCGCTTGGAAAGCTCGAGTTTTTACACAAACTTTATTTCGTACGCTTTGAGTTTAAGATCTCGATGTAAAATGCGTCTAGTCGTACCTCATACCTCAGTCCGAGACTGATTGAGATTATAAATAAATCATCATTGGACCCAGCATGCAAGTAGTCCCCATATAACACTAACCACTCTTTGCATGCCCAACTAATCCCATACATCTTTCACCCCTCTCCCTATGGTTCGACCCCGTGGAAACAGCATATTTCCTGAACCTACAGTTGAAACATCTAAATACCATATCTGAACCATGCCATTCGAACGWGGACCAGATTACCATTACAACAACATAAATCATGGAAACATTTTTCTTTCCACTCAGAGGAGGAGACGGAATTGTCGCCCACACACGAATCGCTGTTATTCGTTTTAAAATTTGGTGCGTGGACATTACTAATTTGATATTATCTTTGTCTTTCTGTTAATATATTAGGTTGTCAAAAAAGTCTTGCGGTATTTTCGCTAGTTGGCGCTGAGAGCGCGTAGTTCTAGTTTTATTCGTCGCATCGGGTCATGCTATACCTTTTTGGAAAGCTCATTTCACGCGCTAATATGTATTTGATTGATTGTCGTTTCTTTTAATTCGTTCGTGAGTTATAGCGTCGCAAACATGGAGCAAAATAAAGAGAAAATACGGCATATTTTACAGTACTACTACAATAAAGGCAAAAATGCATTTGTGCAGTTTATGGACCCGATACAGTTTCCATTTCCACCGCAAAACGATGGTTTCTGGTGTAGAGGTGGTCGAAGATGCGCCACGCTCCGGAAGGCCTGTCGTCGAAAATTGCGATAAAATCGCTGAATTGGTCGAAAGAGACCGACATAGTAGCAGCTGTAGCATCGGTCTGGGCTGGGCATGAGTCATCAAAAAAAATGTTATGAACAATTGAAAATTCAATAAAAAAATACCGCAGGACTTTTTTAACAAGCTAATAATATGTATGATATCGGGTAATAAATGTGTTAGTGAAAATGTTATACATAGTAAGCTCTTTTGTCTAAATTGATAAAAAAAAACAAGCAGCCCACATAATATAAATAAGATCTTCACGAATAATGTTATCCAACTCTAATCCCCAAAACCTTTTAATTATCAAATGTTCATTCAAACTCTGCGCCTAACTAAGTGTGCAGTCGATTTTCCCCATATTAGCTGTTGTTACAAATTACGTAATTTTGAAAACTGACATAAGGTTGTGGAGAGATGAAAACTCATTCGCCTAGACAAGCCAGCGTTATTTCACATTAATGACATACATATGTATGTATGTATGTACAAACGTACAATATTACCGCATTTTACCACAAATAACCGGGGCAATTGATGAGCAGTTTAATATAAGGGGGGGTTCACATAACAAACGAAAGGTGCTTAAATGAAACTGAAGACCTAAAAGTGCGCTATGCTTGTGTATGACAGCACATATGTATGTACATATATATGAATTCACCTGAGGCAAGCCAATGACAATGAATGGGGAGAATGAATAATTCAACAAAATATAATAACGTAAAAAGCTTTACGAGTATAGTGAGTAAGTAATAAAAGTAATTTAGGCACCCTCAGACGTCGATAAATATAGTAAAAAAATATTTAGTTTAGCCACGGCACAACATAATTCATTTTATGTATTTGTATATTTATTTTGGACACAATAGCTCACAGTCTGCATGGGCTCTCGTCATTTTGGCGTATTGTTTGTTTTGCAAATCGGTAGCTTTTAGTATATATTATTGTAAATTGTTAATTGAAGCCATGTCCTTGAAGGTGGTCTTTGCAGTTACAGCAAAAATGCTCTTCTTTTTTTTGGCAATGTGATGCCAATTGGAGATTCCAAGCGAAGCCAGGTACTTCTCGATCTGATCTTTCAACGGAGTGGATTTGCATTCCACTTCCTCTGCTTCCCCCGGCTCTTAATGCGTCGCATACTTTCAGAGTTTGAGTATTTTCGTCCATTTGGACGACATGACTTAGCCAGCATAGCAACTGTCTCTTAATTCGCTATGCCAATGTCGTCGCATATCTCACTCGTTCCATCGCGGCCAATGTGCACTGGATAAATATTCCGTAGAACCTTTCTCTCCAGAACGTCGACTCATCCGATGTTGTCATCGTTCATGCCTCTGACCCTTGCAGCATGACGGGAATAATGAGTGACTTATAGAGTTCAGTTTTTGTTCGTCAGGAAAGGACTTTACTTCTCAATTTTATACTCGTCCGAAGTAGCACCTGTTGGCAAAAGTTTTATGCGTTGGAATACGAGGCTGACATTGTTGTTGCTGTTGTTATTGGTTACAAGATAGACGGAATTAAAGTGATGAAGGTTATGTTTTAATGATTTGATTTGTAAGACAACTCACAGATTGAGCAATCCATGCGTTATAAGTTGGAGGTTAGGGGAACGCATGACTCGACTTTATACATTTTTAGCACCAGGGCACACTATTACCAAAAAAGACGGTTTCGAAGTTATATTGTTTATCTTAGAGATTGATCGATATTTTCGGTAAAACATCAGTCATAGGGACTCAGGTCAACATGTTTGTCATCTGGGCGCTTTTGGACGTTGGTCGAGAACTTTTTGTGATATAGGATTTTGCCTCGAGATGAGCGGTCTTATATTAGCCCATTTTTATATCGGCGCCTATGAACTTTTCCCTACCATCTTATTTGTGAAATTGCTTCAGACGTACTCACTGAGTTAGTTATCGCAATTCTGGTGCCGAAACTTGCAGAATGTTGAAAAAGGCTTTCGGTGATAATTGTTTGTCGCGAGCAAGTATTTTTAATTGGTACAAATTATTCGAAGAGGGTCGAGAGAGCGTTGACGACGAACCACGTCAAGGAAGGTCGTCAACATCAATTGATGATCAATACGTCATTAAAATAAAGGAATTGGTGCTTGAGAATCGACGATTAATAGTCAGAGGCTTTACTAGTAACGTTGGAATATCGGAAGGAGCAGTGAAAACCATTTTGAAAGATCATTTGGCCCTAAGGAAAGTGAAAACACGATTATTGCCAAAATCGCTCAATTTTTCCAAAAAGCAACGTCGCGTTAATGTCTGTGAAACAATGTTTTTCGGCGATGAGTCTTGAAACTATTTCTTCTATTATCGGTGCACTCCGAGTATCTTCCGACCAGCCAAACTGTCAACAAGGGCACATTATGGGCCACCAACTCTTGATTTTTGCACCACGATAATGCACCGTCGCAAACTGCATTGATTCTTCGTGAGTTTTTCCGCCAAATTTTTAGCTTAATGAGACTTCTGGCTCTTCAGCAAACTCAAACGACCGCTCCGTGGAAACCGTTTTGAGTCAATTGAAGACATTTAAGTTAAGGAATTTATATGCAAGCATAAAAGAGAGATGTGCTAACCATGCTGTCTTATATGTATGTATATATATAAACGGCTCCCTCTATTTATCCCAAGGATTTTCCAGACATTTTTATGCCTTAATATCCCGTAAATGAGGAATGAACGATTGCAAACTGATTACAAAAAAAAAACGTGTTTTCGCCGAAAATCATTACCGTGGATTTTGTTTCGTACAATGTAAAACAAGCCGATTAAGTAATTATTTACTTTCAATTACTTTTTTTGTTTTTAGATATATATATTTAACAGAAATGACAAATTGAGACCCCCTCGTATTCATTCTTTAATTTTACCAAGTTTTGCCGTTGCAAAAAATATTTTGCTCATCAAAGTGTAAATATATACAGACAGATAATGCATACGACAAAAGTGTAAGTCATCTGTCACATTTATTGGATATTTTAATGATCGTCACTTCATTAAATAACAGTTGAGCCAGAGCTTAACGTTATCAGCAAATATTGATTTAAGAATCGATCTGCCGCTAGTTTATTTGCAATAAGCTAAACAAGTTTGCCTCTTCATAATTAACACGTACATATGTATGTATGTATGTATGTTTACGAATTTATATAGATCTAACAAGTGTTTGTTTGTTTAACAGTTTAAGCGTATTAACACATTAATCTATCAATGTACATATAATATCAATAATTAGCACATTTCTATGGAGACGGTCATAATTGCACATACATATGTATGTATGTACATATAGATGTGAACAAATCATTAATAATTGCTTTAAGTCAACAACAACAATTGGCATGATATGGAAATAAAATTATTAATTCACATTTTCGCCTTACGTATTAATTTCATATTTGCAATTTAATTGGCTTAAACTTAAGGAAGCTGAATAAAATAATATTTTTTTATTCGATGTCATAGGGAGTGAGTTATATGTGGATATGAAGATTTGTCCAGTTTCATGTTTTCTTAATGAGTACCTTTGAAACACCTCAATTTAATTTTATTGAATGAAACGTTTAATTAAAATAATCAAACTTTGTCGGGGGAATTTTTAAAGTTTGAAAAGCCAACTTTCTGAATATGTGATGGTTATTTTTGAGAAACAAAAATTTATATGTAAAATGAATAAAATCTTAAAAAAAGCGACCACTTAGATTTAAACTGCAGCGCCTGTCTTGAGGGAGGATGTTTTTTTTTTGTTAATCACTAACATTTGAGGGGGCAAGAGTTGAAAAAAAATTCAAAATTTTTTTAAAGCACCCTAATACTGCTGTTACACTTTTGTTCCAGTTTTAACTGCTTCTTTACAGGAAACTCCCCATCAAACTATAACAGCAGCAAGGAAAGGATTTGGGTTTGAATCCGTATAAAATTGTTCTCACTCAAGAACTGAAGCCATTGGACCACCGTAAACTTAGTGAATTGAAAAATCATCTTCTACGATGAGTCTCATTTTCATCTGAGTGGGGCTCTGAATAAAAAATATTGTCGATTCTGGTGGAGAAAATCAACAAATTATTCATGCACAACCATTACATACACCTAAAGTGACAGTTTGGTGTGGTTTTTGGTTCGGTGGAATCATCGCTTCGTCCTTCGTTGCAAGTGAAACTGGTGCCACTGCTACTGTCAATGGAGATCCGTATAGATCGATGATAGCCAACTTTTTATGACCGCGATAATTAACCAGTTGATCGACTTTCATGTGGAGATCTTCTCAAATAAGTCTTTTAATGAATCTGGTCGAAATATCCATTTTCCTTGACATATTTTTTTCAAGGAGGTTTCGGCATACAATTTATTATAAATAATAAAGGTACTTTTTTCTGTGAATTTTTACTTTGTAATAGAATTTATAGCAAGACTAAGTATGTCTGTATGTATGTCATATCTTGATTTCTTGACCGTGTTCGAATCAGTAAGAGCCCTTAGGGCTACCCACGTACGTGCATGTATGTATGTGCACTGAATATACATGATAATACAACAAGATGCTGAATGTCAATATTTCATATTGGAATTCTGACTGATCAAACAGTGCGGTATTTTACTACATACAAAAATAAGCAGTCAAAGTTTAAATGCATTTGTAAATCGATTTTTTTTAAACAGAAAAATGCAAAAACAAGTCTTAGTCAGGCTATTTTGTAATTAAATTGTAATACTCTAATAATTTTACTTGCAAATTTGAAAAATGTAACAGCAAAAATATTTGTAGTTGTAGCGTTAACTAAATACAAATGTGTGTATATATGTATATATTCGTACATACCAACGTTAAATAATACAACTTGTAATGGGATAATAAATCTGTGAGTAATAATCGGGTTTACAAGCCAGTACGAATGTACATACATTTTAAATGCGGCTCATGCTATCTACAAACGTATGTACATATATATATATGAATGTACGATCAATATCGATTGGGGTCGCGTGCGGTAACTGGAACAGTCCAGTTGTGCAATGGTGCTATTCAAAGTGCGACTATCGAAGAAAAAAAGACATTTGTATACAGCAGTTGAGATATAGGATTTTTTAATTGAGCTTTAAGTTTACCTAACTTTTTTTTTTAGATAATAAAGCGATATTCACATATTCAATATTGTAGAATTCACCATCCCACTCTGCTATAATTGTGTTTAATTTTAATATTATCCGCTCTACAATAATAAACACAGTAACAATCGACTTTCTTACTTGTTGATTAGACTTTGAATTTTTTCATTATCACCACGTGTGTTACTCATATTTATCGCCTTATCAAATTGATACCATTTGAACTATTTTATTTCCATCACACGCGTCTTATCAAACTATAAATAAGCTGTTTGTTTACAAACATTTGAAAATGGGTACTCTGCGGAAATACCAAACCGGCTTTTACTTTTTGTGTATCATCAAAGGAACAAGTTTTACCAACAAATTTATGAATAATAAATTGTTTTGAATTTTCTGTTAACTAAAAATTGAAAATTATTTGTACTGTTTGTATCTCTGGAAAATGCCCAACTGTTTCATTACAAAAAAAAAAAAAAAAAAAAAAAAAAAATTGTAATGAACGCAGTTACTCTAAAAGCTAAGAAGTTCAATTGGAATTATATGTATTTCCCACTGGGTGTGTAAATAGCGGTTTAAACTCGCAGCAACGCAAGCAACTGTGATAAAATTAGTAATGCAGTTCATTGAATACAACAGCGGAAAATATAACAGCGGTGTAATATGAAATACAAAAATAAATTGAAATAAATAATACTATGCTGCATGGCACAATGAAACCACTTCTATTGTTGTAATTGCTATTTTCCCCGCCGGCAAATCGGTAACGAAAATATTTACAAAACAATTGAAAACAATCATATTGACATTTAGAGCGACAAGCGCAAATGTATGTAACAATTAACGAATCATTGACACATTTTTGATTTTTTGCTTTCTTAATTCATTTTATTTCAGTTGCCTATGTACGTATTTATAGTTTCATACTTTTCTGTGGCTATTTTTCGTTATAATTGCTTCATTTGCATTGTATTGCCATTGTAAAAGCGTAAATGTGAGTGAACCCGCCGGATGGTCACTTGGGACATTTATGCGGACTACCGTTTTCACATTCAAACCCATGGTGACGTTGACGTTGGCAAGCGATTACAGGCAATCGTGAAGACTAAACTCGTGTGCTATTGGCACAATGAATGGATGTTCGCTAGTGATGCCTCGCATCATTTAGAGCAAAGTACAATTATTATATAATATATGTATACTTATATACATTGTATATATATGTATACATACATATGTATATACATATATATTTTGCCAAACAAATAGAAAAAATTGAAGATATGGTCTTCAAAGTGTTTAATTATAATTTACTTATCTACTTATTTTTATGATAAATTAATACATGACAACCCGTGAGCATTAGTGACAAATGTTTGTCTATAATTAAAATAATTAAAGTAAAAACCACACACTTGGGAATGGTGCGGGTTTTGTAAGATCATTTTATTAATTTATATTCCCCCACCATTGCTTAATATAACGCAGTCATGCTAATCAATTATTTGACTACTTAGAAGTAATCTTTGAACTGCGATCAAAATTGACAACAACAAAAAAATACAACTATTATGAATTGGAAATTAGAGAAATACATTTGAATTTAAAACGTAATTTGTGCGACATATGATTAAATAATATAATTTTTGTTTGTACATGTATTATAAATTGGTTGATAAGATTTACTGCTCTAAGCTTAATGTTAATGTTGATTCTGCAGCATTATTATTTCATCTTGTACATACTTTGTACTATAAATTTTACTTTATGTACATACATATGTTCATATATGTATATCCACTTACTTTGGATCCTGAATGCGAATGGATACATCATCGGTTGAACGTTGTTTTGCCCGCATAGGTGTTGATATCACGGTGGAACCATATACCCGTATTGCCTCGTCTGTCTCCTCTTCAAATGCATCGTGGATAGAGAAACGTTTCTCTTTGCCTTGACGATTGGAATTACTACTGTTCTGCATTATATTTAATTATTGCAAAAAATTTTGATAAGCTGAGCACAAATATAACAGCTTTATGACAACCGTGATTATTTGATTACTTGGCTAATTTGGATTTAAACCAATCAGCACTGAAACGATTTTACACACCTTTAGTGAAATCTCTTATTTTATCCTTTTTATTGGGGACAAGAATAAACCACTTTTATTGCACTTGACATCACTATTTATTTCACCATTTATAGTTTATATAAATATTTAGCATTTTAAAATAAAATACTTGATTTATTTTGCAAAAATCTGTGTATTTACTTCTTGTATTTAATCTTCAGCACATCTTTCTTTTTCTTCAATTCCTTTCCACTTTGAAATTTATGTACTCTTAAATTTTTCCAGCATATGCATCTTTCTGAAGATATGTTTTTTCATATAACAATCGGTACTTTTCAACCAGAAAATGAAACTCACGCACAATTTTTTTTTATTACAGAAGGTTACTTAATTATTTTCGTCACTTTTAAATGGTTGATAAAAAATATCGAATAAAATATACTTGCGACAACACCAATTCCTCGTTTGCTTTTGTTGCAAAGATTCGACTTCAATAACGAATTGATGTGAAAGATGAAATGCAACTGACAGTGAATATAAACTGCGCGACCAAAAAGAGTGTGCACAAGCCATGAATTATATCTTATCTATTTGCAAGCAATAATGAAACTACGAAAAGACGAAAATAAGCTTATTAGCTGACTTTTGCATTTTTTGATTCAGCTTACTAAATGCTAATTTTTCATTTCTGTTGACACACTTTTACTAAGTAAGTCGAAAAGTCAGCTTTTATTGAATTTAAAGCTAAACGAACCAATTATACCGAGAAATCCCAATTTTATACAATTTAGAAGTTCTTACACTATATTATTGTTACAATTTTTCCAGCCGGCCCGGTTTAGAAAAGCTTATGCAACTCTGTGTCAAATCAACCGGCAACACTATTATCTGTCAGCTGTGTAGCATGCCAATAATTCTGCAGGTATTCGATTTTAGATTTGTTTTCGATGTGATGGCAAAATTTCACAAATTTTTTTAATTATTTATTGTTGCTTGACACAGAAGATATTGTGAAATTTTAATAGTGACTGAGTAATAAAAGACTTGCATCACAATGTCGCGACACAGAATAGTGCGGGCTATGGATTACAACGACGAGTATGATGGTAAGTATGGTGTTAAACTAAATTTATTTGTTGTGAACCAATTCACTTTGAATTTAATTAATTTTAGGTTACGACGATGTCTACGGCACATCTGTTGATGACGATAGTTGCATATCGCCAACAGATGCGCAATGGCTATATGACAGAGCTCGTGGCCAACACAGTATGTCGGCCTTTATTAAAAATAATAAAGATATTGAAGAGGAGGAGGAAACATTGGAAGATAGTTTCACTTATGAGAAAGATCGACGAGACTCAGATAATTTTCAAATGCCAATATTAAATGATGTTGACAAAGCGAAGCTTACATCTTGCATTGATGAAGTACGCAACGTTGTTGGAGATCAAATATCGGAACGACGAATCGTAGAAACTTCAATTAATTTCGGTTTTGATATAACAAAAATACTCGACGATATTCTAAATAATGAATGTGACAGCAAACCTAAGCGGCATAAAGCCGTTAGTGGGAGTAGCACGTCAAAAAATCAAACGCTACAGCCCACTACGTCGTCTGCAACAAAACAAAAAACACCTGATCGTGAAGTACCTCCCAGCATAAATATACCACCTACAATCAAAGTCACTGCCCAACCATTAAGTGAAAGGGACATACGCCGTGGTTTTGAAGTTAATTCGCCACAGCAGCAACTGTCACCAGCCGTGTCTGGAAGGAATACCCCTATAGATGAAGATATGAATAAAACGGTAGTATCCATTAAGATATCTAAAGAACAAGCTCAGCGCGATGCTCAAAAACTTTACGCTCAGGAAAGAGGAGAACAAAAGGCTCATTTTCACATGATTGTCATTGGGCATGTGGATGCAGGTAAGTACACATTTTCCAGTAACTTATTGGTATATCGTACTAACATATACTAAAATGATTTCTTGTTATCCTTCATAGGTAAAAGTACATTAATGGGCCATTTACTTGTTGATACCGGATATGTTTCACAAAGAGTAATGCACAAGCATGAACAAGAATCAAAGAAAATGGGTAAACAAAGTTTTATGTACGCATGGGTTTTGGATGAAACCGGTGAAGAACGATCAAGAGGTATGGTTACATAATGTTAAATTAATTGTTAAATGATAACTAAGTAATTGAATCTTTTAGGAATTACTATGGATGTCGGATATTCACGTATAGAGACCGAGACAAAAGTAGTTACACTATTGGATGCTCCTGGTCACAAAGACTTTATACCAAATATGATTTCTGGTGCTACTCAAGCCGATGTTGCTCTCTTGGTAGTAGACGCATCGCGTGGAGAATTTGAAGCGGGATTTGAACAAGGTGGACAAACACGAGAGCATGCATTACTTGTTCGTTCATTAGGTGTAAATCAATTGGGGGTGGTTATTAATAAGTTAGACATGGTTGACTGGTCAAAAGAACGATTCGATGAAATTGTTGGAAAATTGAAAATTTTTCTAAGGCAAGCTGGCTTCAAAGAATCGGATGTTACATTCATACCCTGTTCGGGTCTTAGTGGTGAAAATTTATCAAAACCGGCACAAGCGCCTGCTTTAAAAGCATGGTACAAAGGACCACATTTGTTAAGTGTAATAGATAATTTTAAACTACCAGAAAGATCAATAGACCGTCCTTTACGTATGTCTGTGTCCGATATCTATAAGGGCACCGGTTCCGGTTTTTGTATATCAGGACGTATTGAGACGGGTGTACTTAGCGTTAATGACCGTGTGTTAGTTGGTGCTAGTCGCGAACAAGCTCAAGCCAAAGCATTACAAATCGACGAAATTCCACAAACAAATGCTTTTGCAGGAGATCAGGTATCAGTGACATTGTCTGGAGTCGATATGTCGACAGTGTCTGTAGGATCCATTATTTGCGATCCACAAAACCCTATTCCGGTGACAAATCGTTTCCAGGCTCGTATACTTGTGTTTAATGTTACAGTGCCAATAACTATTGGTTATCCTGTGCTGTTCCATTATCAGTCACTCATCGAGCCAGCTGTTCTTAGTAAATTACAAGCGCAATTACATAAAAGCACTGGAGAAACTATCAAGAAAAAGCCTCGCGTTCTCGGTAATAACACGTGTGCTTTAGTAGAAATAGAAACAACAAGGCCCATATGCATAGAACGGTATGCGGATTTTAAAGAATTGGGGCGCTTCATGTTACGAGTGGGAGGGGTCACCATTGCGGCAGGTATGGTCACTAAAATACGCTAATCTTAAGGCCTTTAAAATGTGAATAATATGTAATAAATTTATCTACAATATTTTGAGGTGCAAATCAATTACTCGTTTCATTTAATAAAATTTAAAATATATGTTTTGCAAAAACAACGCGAAATCAGAATATTGAATGATACCATTGCAATTGAACCAATTAGTGCTACTACAATAATATCAAAAGGCCATTTTTCAGGGGCTTGTGCGAAATATTACATATTTTAAAGTATCGGGTGATTTTTTTGAGGTTAGGATTTTCATGCATTAGTATTTGACAGATCACGTGGGATATCAGACATGGTGTCAAAGAGAAAGATGCTCAGTATGCTTTGACATTTCATCATGAATAGACTTACTAACGAGCAACGCTTGCAAATCATTGAATTTTATTACCAAAATCAGTGTTCGGTTCGAAATGTGTTTCGCGCTTTACGTCCGATTTATGGTCTACATAATCGACCAAGTGAGCAAACAATTAATGCGATTGTGACCAAGTTTCGCACTCAGTTTACTTTATTGGACATTAAACCTGTCTCTTATACACATCTAGATGTGTATAAGAGACAGGGGCTACGTCAAGTCTAAAGTCTACAGAAATAAGCCAGCAACTATTCCAGCTTTGGAAGACAACATTTCCGAAGAAATTCGGGCTATTCCGGCCGAAATGCTCGAAAAAGTTGCCCAAAATTGGACTTTCCGAATGGACCACCTAAGACGCAGCCGCGGTCAACATTTAAATGAAATTATCTTCAAAAAGTAAATGTCATGAACCAATCTAACGTTTCAAATAAAGAACCGATGAGATTTTGCAAATTTTATGCGTTTTTTTTTTTAAAAAAGTTATCAAGCTCTTAAAAAATCACCCGATATTTTTTTTATTAATAATTAGTTAGAATGTTACTACAATGCGTATTAGCGCTTAGACAGTTATGGTAAATACATATAATTCATAATGAAGTATTGAGAACGCATATGTAAACAGTGGAAGTTAAAAAAAAAAAAATTAAGTACTAATAATATTAGGATAATAAAATAAGCATGTAACCTCCTCTACCGTGATGTAACTTTAAAGAACAATAAATATAGACTAATAAATTTTCAGTAACCAGTTACTAAATTCCAGTGGTGTAAAAATTTGATTTTTTATCAACTATTGATTAATTTGAATAAGACGATTAATTTATCGATATCTTTATCTACTCGTTACTTTTATGCTGTCAATTTTCTAGTCGTTAACCGTTGCAACCTTGCTCTAGTTGTGACGCGTCGTGCAAAGGTACAGAAAAATTTGTGGTCGTTTTCGGTGATTTTTCTCAATAAAAGTTTTAATCCTGCACAATAATTGTTTTTTAAACTGTTGCCAATATAATTGTGGTTCGTTGGCACAGTGTGTGGAGAGAAATCTTGATAAATTAAGCCGAACTGTCTAAAAACTACGCAGAAATTGTTTCTTCACATTCCATTTTGTGCTCGATATTCGGAGCAGGTCAATTGATTCGTTAGTTTGGACCGAATTTTTAGACACCATAGTTAATCGAAAGCAAGACGGTGAATTTAGAACCAAAGGCGGTCGTTGAAACATAGAATGAACAAATAGGGAGAAGCAGCAGAAAAATCAGACAAACGCCTCAGCTTGATAGCAACAGCGAAACGGTGCAGAGAGGCGCAGTCACGGAATTTGAGTGAAGTTATAGCTGTAGAGGAGGTGCAACCGCAACGTAATCGCTAACGACAACAGCAACGGCAACAGCGGCTGGAAGAAAGAAGGTAAAATAGAAGGGACAAAATGAGTCATATTAATATGATGAAGTTGAAGTTGAGCCTAAAATAGAGATTGTGAGTTTATTAATTGAACATCCAGAAACAAATTTGTTTAATTAATTCACACCCTTATTTTTTTTCTTCTTTGCATGATAAAATAGTTGTTACATTTTGGATAGTGCTTCCAGTTTTGGGTTTCCAATAAAGAAGAAAAAATAATCCGAAAAAGTGATAACTAAACGAGCTAAGTGAAAAAAAGCAAGATCATTAAAAAGAAACAAAGTTCAGTAACGAAAAACGGGCATATCCAAAATTACAATAGACACTACAAGAAAAAGCTACGGCAATAACTCGCTAAAAGAGAAGTAGCTTAAATTGTTGATCGCAATAGCATAAAATCAGTGTAAATCCACCAACATAAAGCGTTTACGCCAACAAAGGAAATACGTAATTACGTTATCACTTGTAGTGAAAGACCATATATAAATTGTCGTTTTATTCCTTATTCAGTAAACATAAAAAACCAAGTAATACGTCCACCCCTTCACTGACAATATGCGTGAATATAAAATTGTTGTCTTGGGTAGCGGAGGTGTAGGCAAATCGGCACTGACCGTGCAGTTCGTGCAAGGTATATTCGTAGAAAAATATGATCCCACAATTGAGGACAGTTATCGCAAACAGGTGGAAGTGGATGGGCAACAATGCATGTTGGAAATACTGGACACGGCTGGTACAGAACAATTTACTGCTATGCGTGATCTCTACATGAAAAATGGCCAAGGCTTTGTTCTCGTATATTCGATAACAGCACAATCAACATTCAATGATCTGCAAGATTTGCGAGAACAAATATTGCGTGTGAAAGATACAGATGACGTACCAATGGTGCTAGTAGGTAACAAATGCGATTTGGAAGATGAGCGCGTGGTAGGAAAAGAACTGGGTAAAAGTCTGGCTACACAATTTAACTGCGCCTTCATGGAAACATCAGCCAAAGCTAAAGTAAATGTCAATGATATTTTCTATGATCTGGTCAGGCAGATCAATAAAAAGTCACCCGAGAAGAAACAGAAGAAACCTAAAAAATCCTTATGTGTTCTGCTATAAGACTACAATTTTAAAACAAATATATAAAAGATATGGTATTGATTGAAACAAATAAATAAACAAATAGTGAGGATAAAAAAATGTTTGAGTACCAAGGATAAAATTGCGAAAAACATTGCTGTTATATGTGGGGGTTTTCTAAAGTCCGCTATCCTTCTCGCTGTCTCTTTAGATATACATATAGAAATAAAAACTGGAATACATACATATGTACTTGTAATGATGATAGACAAACAAAAAATTAATAAAAAATTATATTCAATTTAGGCGAAATTTTGAAATGCCAAGTTTATTTTGTTGTATTAAAATGAAATAAGTTTGTATTATTTTATCTTAAAATTAAACTTTTTATATGAAACCAAACGGCAAGTCTAAGCGCAAACATTTAATGTCATTTAAGTGAAACTCCATGTGAAAGTAAAGCAGTAAGAAAACAAATAAGCCGCATTGTCAAAATCATTCAAACCGTTTATACAATTTACAAAGATACTACTTTGCTACTATTTTACAAATTTACAAAATATCTATAACTAAGAAAAAAAGAAACGTATAGTTTTGAATTAACACGCTTGTAAGTTAATATGAATGATATGTATGTATATTACGGTATCAGTAAAGTCAAAACGATTTCTCACACTCTTTCTTTAAGGCATAAACAAATCGGGGTAAATATGTTATATTTTATTTTCACACAAAATGATTCTACGGTTGTGAGTTTTTCATAATCATTTAATACCTCCGATTATAATTGCTCCAAAACTTAAATTTCCACTTTATTCATAGATGTTCTTTAAATTTCATCGTAAAAAATATGTATTTTATGTTAAAAGTAATATATTATTAGCCATAACTGAAATGCGTAGGCCAAATCGTAATAGTTGAAATAACCGTTTTGACTTAAAAAAAGAAACCTAAGCAAAGGAAATGCCAAGCAAATAACTAAAACATAAATTATTGGAAATATAAAAGAAACGGAAATGTTGAGAAAATAAGAATTTTTGCCATTTAAGGCACATAGTTGTATGTACAATTCATATAGACCAGACCAGCACATTTATTGCTAGTCTCTTCTATCAATTTCATTTTTTTCCATTTATTAATGTTTATATAGAAATAATGTAATAGCACTGTCAGAAAGACAAAACGATTCCCATGTGCCCTATAAATAATGAAAAATCATTAGTAATCAGATTATCGTACTCATACATTATGTAGTTGAACCACCTTACATCAAGAGATCAGAATATTATCCATGACGAAATGAAATGCATATTGCGATTACTAGACCAACGAGCCCTTCACCAAACAATCAAAATATAAAAATCCGTTAGTTACCACTTTTCATTGATAAATTATTTGATAAAAAATTTAATGTTTTCTAGCATTATGAACAATTGTATAAATTTAATGAAAAGTTGCAAAAAAGGTTAAATGCAAAAATATTAATTAACAACAAAATCATTTGGATAAATGATTGAAATGGTAAAGACTTAAAACCCGCTAAATTAAAATTAAAATTTTTCATTATATCGTGGTATTTACAACACCCAGCAACAATGAACAATGTATAATGACCTAAAATTTGTGAGCGGTATAAATAAAATTAAACAATGCAATCGCAACAAAATAATATAAAATAATAGAAACAAGTGCATAAACCATAAATCAAAGTGTAACAAAAAATAATAAGAAATAGATTTATTGTCTTCTAAATATTAATTAAATGTATTACGTTTACATATAATAATAAAACAAAAAAATTGAAAACATTAAACATGAGGAAGTCATATCATTATTTAGCTTACAGCGGATAGGAAGTTTAATAGTTTTTTTTTAACTGTGGAAATTTTTTATGTGTGCATAAAGGAATTTAAATATTGATAGTGTTTCCTTGCCAAATGGCACATTTTCAAGGTCTAAATAGAAATAATCATCGACGTCATTTTTAAAACTGTCGGCTTATGTAACTGGAACGGCCCGGATTTTTAACTCGCTAAAGAATGTCCGTCCGCCATCATTTCTCAAAAGCATTTTTTGCAATTTTTTCTGTTGCTACAACAACCATAAGCTGGAATTTGTTGAAATCGCTGGAACGTTTTTAAGAATTTTGTTGAATTATTGTATGCGTCAGTACAAAGTTTCGTTTAAGTCGCCTGAGTAATTTCAGTATTTTGATGTTGCCAAAAAAAAAAAAAAATATTGCTCTCATTACTGTGTTAGTGACACAAATACATAAAGATGTGTATATACGCCCTACTTACATTTGTACATTCCAGTAAATTGAACTAATAAAGTTTTAGATTAGCGACTACATTGCTATTTCCAAAGTCACCGCCATTAGCTAATTTGTTGAGCCCGAAAAGCAGCCCGCAGCCGAAGCATATGTCATACCGCAGCTATTAAGTACCAAGCATGGCCATATTCTCGGCTTATGTTAGTGTTGGTATGTATGCGTTTATGTCAGCATGCTACTATATCAGCAAGCAAGCCGGCCGGTATATTACAGCCATTGAGGGTAGGGCATGAGCACTTGTAGAAATGGTATAAAAAGGCAGAAACTTAATACAACGGTCTTTGTGGAGAAGAATTGTAGTAAGGAATACACTTTGCTATTGTTGACAACGGTCGTTGCCACTGTTTGAGACATTGTCGTAATTATCAGCATAATATATAGCCTTAGGTCATTGCAGGCACTATAAATACGAGAGTGTGTAAGTATGTCTTATAAATATGTTGTTATAAAAATATAAATAAATATTTTCAGCGGAGTAGGTTCAAAACATACAAGTAAAACTAAAGCTTAATCCATTTAACACAATCGAGAGGCGAATTTATTTAATTGAACCTGCTATCAAATTTGTGGAACTCATAACGAATTGAAGGCGTTTCAAAATTCCAGTGGCGTTCGTAACCAAAGCATATCAAAATAAAATACATACACATAGCTTTGTGTGAATGTATGTACATGTACATGTGCTTAGATATGTATGTAAGTATCCAACGTTAAAGAGTCTACGCTCACATGTTATTAAATACATATGTATGTAAGTACAATTATTTCGAGTGAACTTTCCCAATAATTCCGATTGGTGGCGGAGCATTGGAGCCATTTCTGGAGTGACAGCAATAAAGTAAGATTAATGTAATGCATGTGTTTGAGTATATACATACATATATACATTTCATTTTGAACGAATTTGTGGTCACATCGGTGGTGCAATGAATAACTAAAAGACAAGTTTCAAATTCGTCAAACGGAAATGTGTGTGAATGAAACGTGGGAAGACAATTACATACATTCAAAGAAATTGCGGATGTAAACATGACGAGACAATGTAGGAAAACTACTACTTCGCACAGCGAATAGCAAAGTTCATGTACTGCTTGTCTGCTATGCAGATATGTAAATATGCAAACAAAGAGATTTACTATATTTAGAATTAATCAAGTAATAACAAAACAAAATCTTTCAATGGTTATCTACGCGAATATGTAGATTTTTATGTTACATTTGTGCATATATTTAAAACGACACGTTCAGTAAGTAAATAGTAAATAAATAAATTGAAAATCGTACTAATAATACTAAAGATGCAATATGGCGCCACTACTTTGGTGTATATTTATTAAAAAGCTAGCTGTTCCTTACGAATCAATTTATTTATTTATTCTAAAAATAAGAGAAAAAAACGGTCACTTACGTTACACTGATGCTATAACACTCTTCACAGGTTCAGTTTTTCTTAATTTCAATCGGTCAGTTTGTATGGCAGTTACATACATACCAGATTTGCTACAACGTTCCAATGTGAACGGAGATTGCATTGTTGCTTTGAAGAATAAACCATGCCACTGTTCGTGAAGTTAACTTGTCAAATAATTGAGTTTTTCATAAAATAACTTGATTTTGTTCGCTCAGGTTGTATAGAATTTATATGCTCTAGTGATCTGATCTGAACTATTTCTTCGGAGATCGCACTAACTTTCCATACATGCACTTGGATCCGATTATTCGGTTTGTATGACAGTTATAAGCCGTAGTTATACGATATCGGCAATCATCTCCCGCTTTTAACAGAGGAAATGTGTAAAATTCTGTATCGAATAAAAAGAGGAACTACATACATAGTTCGCATAAATATAGACATGTGGACGAACGGGCGGGCGACCAACAATTGGACAAATCGTATCGCGCGAACCCTAGGAATGAATACTAAAGAAGAAGAGTTTGTTTTAAGTTTTCTTTACATTTATTCATGTCTGGTAAAGTTTATTTATACATGCATGCATACGTAATTAGTTTTAACTATGATTAGTTTTTAGTTATTGGTTTTTACATTATATACTTTTTTCATAATTTACTTTGTTAGTATTAAGCATTTTCCATGATACAATTAAATGCTTTATGCAGACAGAAAAGTGTGTCTTTTCACTTGCCACTAATTGCTGCACTTTCTACGCTTCACTATCTTTAACAAAATATTCCATTTTCATCCTACATACAAAGGCATTGAGCTAAATTACGAATTGTGTAGGTATTAGTATGCTGAAATTATGTAATTAAATTACGCATATTCTGTACTTTTAAACTTTGTACATTGAGTTTGGTTCAACTTTAGTTATTTCGTAGAATTTGAGTAGTACACATTTGAAAATTGAAATACCGTTACACGTTCGTTATAACTAAATAGTTATATCAGAAATTTGTATTTAAATATTTTTCCAGCAAAAATCGAGGAATAAATAAAAAATATATTATTTACTTGTTTTCGCCTTTTAACAGTTTAGAAACATTTTGTAATATTAATTTTGAGAAGAAATTCGTTTTTTATAAATCAATTAATCTTTTATATTATTTAATAAGTTTTACACTTAGTTTTTTAAGCAATTTTACTACATTGATTTAATTTTTATATTTTTATTTTAATTTTAAAACATTGAAGTAGGCTGAAGGGATAAAATGTTCAATCCGATTTCTCGTGAAAATATTTTGTACATGTAAAACATTTTGCTGCATTGCCGTTGTTGAATGATATATCTAATAAACTAATATTTGGCACAATATGTACAATATGATATGCATTTTTAGTAGCAAATAATGAAATCATTTAATTTCTTTAAGCTTCTTATTTCGCACTCAATATTTAGAGTAGCATAACCATAATTCAATTACAGGAGGTTGTGTCAATAGCACAAAAACAATAAAAATTGTAAAAAGTGTGGATACATAGTGTCAAAATATGCCGTTTTCTTTTATATTGTTTTGTTTTTACGAATCAAAAATAATTTGTTAAAAAATTTCCAGCAATAAAAAAAGAGTTTTTTGTGTGATAACTCAATACGAATATATTTTAAATAACACAATATAATCAAAATTAAAACGGATAATGCATGAGAAAAATAAAAAAAGTGATTTCGAAATTATGAATACAAAGACTTCTTTCGCAAGAGTAAGCACGCTCTGCAGCAACAGGACCTTTTATAATTGAATCATAAGCATAACACAAAAATATATAAAACAATTTTTCGTTTTTCATTCCTTGTGCTCATTTTATTTAGGTATTGCGAGCAAAATGAAAACACTGACTTTTTTTCAACAAAGTTAAAAGTGAATTAAAAAAAGATTTAAGTATTCAGTTTCCATTATATAATGGTAGTGTTTTCTTGGCTAAAATTCTTCTTCTTATTTAAAATTGTTAGTTTTGATTTTTTTATAAATGGAATTGTGACTAGCGTTATTGCTAAAAATTAGGCAATATATTTTATAGTTACTTAGTATATTATAGTATTATATATATTGCATACATATTCGCTTTATACCGAAGATTCATGGGATATCAGCCATACTGTGGCTTTAGAGTATAATTTTTCAGCTTTAAATGTGAAATTGCATATATGTATTTGTGTTTGTATATGTATATGGCATATATCATATCTTTGGAAGTTTGTCTTCAGACTGGAGAAAACCCAAATAGTTGAAAATTTAAATTTTTGCTACTAATTTTTAAATATGACATTATAATTAACATTTATTAATGGACTTGTACATTACTTTGATATCAAGAGAATATACTCTTTCATTATTTATACACAAGTTTTTAAGTTTACTGTAATATTTAGATTATAATTATGTATATATTGTGGATATATGTATGTATGGATGTAAGTATATACATACGATTTTCATTTTCTTTATGTGTGTAGGTGTTCATGATGTATATTTTCAGTCCGATCCAACATTTTTCTTTACAAACTAACATAATAGGCCCAAACGCAGCATCAAGATAAATATTCTTTTTTTTTTTTTTCAATAATAACTCTTGTGTTGTTATGAGATTCATATTGAACTATAGGAAGCAAACGTGTGCCTGCATCTCCACATTCCACAACAAAAGGAAAATTATATTAACCATCACAAAATTATATAGTGTAGTGCACTTAAAGCAAATTTAATAGCTAAAAAATAAAAAATCTATAACAATTTTATTGCATTTTGCAGAAAAAAAACAAAAAAATAAATGCATTTACAATATACACATTTTAATACCACTTTTCAGTGAAATAACAAACAACAATCAGCCTTCGCAAATCTAAAACCAATTACAATGGCTCGTGTTTATATATTTCAATTATAGTTGAACTCTTTATTGCACTTCTAATATACATTACTCATCTCTTTGTTCCTATGCGATCACACCATTATTCTTCGCAATTCATTAGAGGACAAAATATTTAAAGCATTTTTTTGATAACTTAGTTTACTTAAGATAAAATCTACCATTTTAACGCTTTGTGTACATTTGGAATTTGTCTTTCGTCTTTTACAACCACAGATATATATAAATACATGTGTATATACATATATACATTATTAGTATATATGTATGTATATATGCTTATCGGCATGGAAAGCTTATGAGCATCACGTTAGATAATTGCAATCGCATATAAAGCTTAAAAGTACATAGAAAACAATAAATTTATGAAGATTAGCTGCAACCAAAATGCGAAAGCAACTTATACACTATATCAACAACTATTTGCTTAAAATTAAAAACTAAAACATTACATAATTATTTCGTAACACGCATCATACCACTAACAAGGTGATTATGGGGTTTCCCCAAGTTGTCACACAACTACCGTTTTTTACTTACGTTGTCCATGATGGTGATCCTCGTCGTCGCTGGGCTCCTCTTTCAGAGGTAGTGAATCTATTTGCTTGGCTGTTGTTGTTTTTTTGTTACGCTGCCATGTAAACACACGTGCCATTTGTAAAAACTTTTTTCGTGACACCTTTCCCATATGTTTCAATCGTTCTTTGAATGCAGCGTCATCTTCGCCCTTTCCTTTGCCGCATTGCTCTTTTTCTAACGCATTCATAAATTCCTGATTCCACCGTAACTGATTCATAAATTCCTCATTTTGTAACATCATTGCGAATTGTTCGTCGGGCAAGTCAAAATCACGCACTATTCCATCTTGTGCACTCGGTGTGATCCTTAGAAAGCCTGCCGGTAGTGGGCCGAGCATAGGTGGATTCCAACGTCGCGTACCATGATGACCACCACTACGTTTGGGTGTGACATTTGCAGATGATTTGTTGTTGGCACTTACCAGTCGCTGTTTGGGCGATGCACCAGTATTATGATTAGGTGATGAGCTGACAGCATTATTGCTGCTGAGATTCAATAACACAGCATTTGCAGCAGCTGCTGCATTTTGTTGACTACTTGGTGCAATTGTAGAACATCCGTCAGATGTATCAATTAATTGTGCTGTTGGAGGCTGATTATCTATGCCATGAAGATTTATAAGACTGCGTTGGGGTGATGTTTTTGCGTCCAATTCATTACGCAGTTTTTCATTTTGATTATCCGTCGACATAGCTAATAGCTGATCAATTGTGGCATCTACAGCGCCTTGGTTTGCACGCAAAACCGCTTCAATTACCTCGCGATCCATGTCTGGAAACATCGTCTTAAAATCGGACATGGCCTGCGAAAACTCCAGCTGCATTGTAGAGGCCATTCTTGTAGTTGAGTCCTATTAGACAGCGGTGACAATAAGTTATGTCGTGTTTTTTGACAATTCACTAGCAGGCCAATGTATGGCCAGAACTGTTATAATTTTTTTGTTTTTATATTTGTAGGTAATTTACTCAGCTTGTCGGCGTTTTTAAACACTTCTAATTATGATGGACTCAAATAGCTGCTATTATATTCGATGTAAAATACTAAGCAGCGCAAACGAAAATTTTTGACACCGAAGGAAAACAATGCAATAGCAGCAGAAATGAATCATTCACAATGGTGCAAATGACAGTAAAACATTTTCCGACGATGCGATGGTGAGTGGAGTATTTAATAACGGAAACGGAAGATGTAACGAAAAATATGTACATATACATATATTTAGATATTTGAAAAATATTCGTTATATACAATATATGTATATGCAAGACTCTAAAAAGACTTATCTCTTTTATTGCATATGATTCTTGGGTAAACATCACGTGTTTTTATGTTTTCTGTTCAGATTTGGTTTCGTTTGTTTTGATTATTTTATACCATAGCAAAACGGGGACTGAATTGTCATTTCGTAGTGAAATGAAGAATAAGTATAAATTTGTTTAGAGTGCCGAAATAACAAAAATTGCTTTACAATGTTATGAATCAAGAGCCAAGAAAGTTTGGAACAGAATATTGCATAGTGGTTTCGTTTGTAAGAGATATCGTTTTGTATTTTTCACTAAGTATCTATAAAATTATGATAAATATATAATAAAAAATTTGACATATATTCAGAATGCTCTCCAATCCTTGCCTTTATCCCGCGATGTCTCATTTTGGTATCCCCACAAAACTAATACGGCTGTGTAAGTTGACGTTGAGCAACACCAAAAGCTCCATCAGAATCGGGAAGGACTTCTCCGAGCCGTTCAATACCAAACGAGATTTCTGATAAATACTCCTGGAGAAAATAATACGAGCTGCGGAGCTAAATAGAGAACCATCAAAAAAAGTGTACAACTGCCGGCGTACGCTATCATTGGTCATATCAGCCGTCGTTTTACTTTCTCCAGATAGGACAAAAAATCGAAGCAAATGGGCCTGGTAATGAATGAGGACTAGACGAAATAACTCCTGTCATCAAACATATAGTCGTGGCATTCGCGACATGGCTCCCATGTCACTGTTGAGAGTCATAATTTCGAAGTCGTAGATAATTTCGCCTATCTTGGAACCAGCATCAACACCAAAGCGTAGATTAATACTTTAGAAATTACGAATAACTCAAAAAATATCAATATTAACTTTTTTAGAAAATTTGTATGCTTATTCACTAATTATGCATTAATATTTCTAGAAAATTGTAAAGTATTTTAAGCAGCAGTTTTCTTAAAAAAAATTACAAAAGTCACCTTTTTTGCTGATAACACTAGGTGCGCCCTATAATAGGTCAAGTGATCGAATCTGCTCGAAATCAATACTGTCATAATTCTTTTTTGGTATTTTTACTCCACAAGGTTGATTATGCTTAAATTAAAAAAAAAAAAAACTCATTAAATTTGTGCTAATTTGACTTTAAAAAGACAGAATTAGCAAGAGCAAACATTTAATATTTTGATTCGACACTTTTGTTGTTTTTAATATAAGAAATTTTTGCACAAAATTATAGACATTATTGAATACATATGTTTTAAAATTTGTCTGCACCATTCTTCATGGGTCAAGAGTCAGTTGGCATTATTAAAAATTGGTGTAGAACATTCTCCCATGAGGCGAGGGTCGTATTCATACCGAAAACGGCTAAAGGAATTATCTTTTAATCGAAAGAATATACCATATAGTCTACCAATACCAATAAGTCTTAGCTTATTCCTTCTGAAGATGCATGAAACTAGATGGCTGCATTTCAGTCACTAAGCATAAAGCAAGGAATATGCCTAATATCTCTTCATTTTTTGTCTCAACTCAGTCGATGATATAAAAAGTTACATCTCGTCGAAATTAAAAACGGCAGATACAGACGTCTGTAAATTTAATTTCAAGTACAACCGGGATATTTCTTGTTTAAGATCGACGTATCCGCTGACAGTTTTCAATTAATACTTGACAACTCATTCTGGCCATCTGGGGTATTTGTGCGCGAATTCGAGCACAAACGTGATAAGCCCCCTGTAGTTATCACTAAAATGCCAAGAAACTCCGTGAATACAAAAAACTAATTAACAAGAATTCGCTGACTATTTATTATCAAAATGTTAGAGGTCTTAATACAAAACTCACCGATTTGTATTTAAACAGCATTCATTGTAACTTTAAAATCGTTGCTTTCACAGAGACTTGGATAAAGCCCCACATATTTGATAGTGAAATATTCAATAGCGCATTTGAAATCTTTAGACCGGCTGAAAAGAAAAGGAGGTGGTGTCTTGTTTGCTGTTCATTCTTCCATTCCATCTGAAGAAGTCGATGTTTCGCATGCAGACTTCATAGAATTTAAGTGCATTCGCGCTTGCGCTAATAGTGCCCATATCTACTTAAATTTATCTTATATACCGCCTCACTCGGACATATCTGTATATATGCAGCATGCTTCATTAATATATAATATTTTCTCAATGGCCAATATAGTGATTCCATGATTGTTTTGGGGGATTTCAATTTACCGTTCGTATCATGGAAATCTATTGATGATCACACCATTCCTACTAGTACTCGCTTATGTTTTAACGAGTTCTGAGATGATGTCGGGGTTGGCTTAATTTAATTTCAAACGAATTAGATAAGTTCTTAGATCTAGTTTATGTTGTTAACGCTTCAATGTTCTCCGTTGTCCGATGTGATCCTTTGGTTCGGCCAGAGGACTCGTATTATTCTGCTTTGAAAATTGACATCGAAATCCTAGCTAACTTTGCTCATAATAATACACAAGACCTTTGTTTTCGGTTCAACTTTGGGAAAGCTAATTTGAACCGAAATTAAATCATATTTAACGATACTCTTTCCGACATAATCAATGTTCCTTCAGGCGTTCCTCAAGGTAGCCATCTTGGCCCAATTCTGTTCTTATTATTTATTACAGACATATCATCTGTTGTTAAGTTTTCAAAACTTTTATTATATGCTGACGATGTAAAACTTTTTAAAACGTATACTTCAAACAGCGAAGGATGTCAGTTGCAAACAGACTTAAACAACATAGTTTCTTGGTGTGTTAGAAATGACATAAATCTCCCGACACTCGCTAGTCGTAGGTAGATGCTTGGTATAATATTCCTTGTAAAACTCATGAATGGGTCAGTCTGTAGCCCATCTCTTTTATCTGATATTAATTTTAATGTTCCCGCTCGCTATATCAGGCGGTTTCGACTTACTTTTTAAATTTTCTAGAACAAATTTTGAGCTTAACGAACCATTCCGCCGCATATGTCATGATTTCAATTCTTATTCCCGCACATTTGATCTAACAGACTCACTCTTTACCATTGTTGCAATTTTTGTTTCTTCGCTTAAGATCGCAATGCTTAAAACTCTCTTGCCTTTTATGACTCGGCTATTTCCGCTCGTTCGCGGATTGCGCCCCTCGCGTCGGTTGGGCGGGAGGAGGGTTATCGTTGAGTGTTGTTATTATTCAAAATAGTCTCCTTCTGCTTCAATACATCTTTTTGCACGGTCCAAAAGCATGTCGAACGAGTGTTTTAGCTCGTTGGCCGGTATGGCCGCCAGAATGCCGTTGCAAGCCTTTTGAATGGTCTCTACGTCTGCATAACGCATTTCTTTCATGGGCAAATCATTTTCCGAAAAGAAAAAGGTGCCATACCGGGTGAATACGAGGAGTGGTTAATGGTTAAAATGTGAGTTTTGGGCAAATAATCGGTGGCAAGCGTCGCTCGATGAAGCGACGCATTATCGTGCAACAAACCCCAACTTTTATCTTCTCAAACAATACAGCATTGTCTTCACTTTCGAATTCTCCAAGCCACTCAAAATATTATAAAGGAGGTTTTAGTCCTTTTTGACCTCCTTCGAATCTTTAATTCTGAGCAATTTTTGGTTGTCAGTCAATTTGTGCGGAACAAACCCTGCACACACCTTTCGTAAGCCTAAATGTTCGGTCAAAATGCGATAAATCGATGTTTTGGAGACGTTCAATTCCATTTCCATGAATTTCAATGATGATTTCGGCTGATTTTTGATGATTAACTTTTCACAGTTTTGATGGAATTGCGGTGATCACTAATTTTGATTGACCCGAATTTTTTCGTCATTTATGTTCTCACGACCACTTTGAAAACGTTGAAACCACTCGTGCACTCGCTACGGGATAGGCAATCATCGCCATAAACTTGTTTCATCAATTGAAACGTTTCGGTAAAAGTTTTACCAATTTTAAAACAAATTTAAATATTGGCTCTTTGTTCGAAGCTCATTTTCACACCGATAACACAAACATGTTGACATTGAAAACGCGATAACTTCACTTTCCTAAAAATTCTCACCGTGCAATCGATAAAGCCAAGAGATTCTAACGCGTCAGTCGACATATAGATAGGCGCCACCAGAGGGCGCTAGATTCAAAAAGTCCTGTTTACTTTGGAACCTACCTTTTAGTTATTAGTGTTAAAAGGAACTCTTTAGGGGACTGTTGTAGCAAATAAGCTTCCAAAAAATTTTGTAGAAAGACATCCAAGCTGATAGGCTATGCAGAAGAAAAAGCGGTGTTACGACAGTCGAGTCTACGTAAGCAGAACGGACCAGGATCCTCTGTCCGGTCAAGGACTGTCAACACGGCAGAATTCTGCCGCTACAACGACAACAACAACAACAATAACAAATCGGTGTTATCGTTAATCTTGCGATAAATGCTGTTCAAACGATACGGTACTCTTTACAAGAAAGTACAAGCTTTCGAAATAGAAACTCCTCAGGGTAAACAGGTGAAAATTAACAATTAAAGAGCATAACAAGTACAAAGACACTTAATGTGGAAGAGAGAGGAAAAATGTTTGTGATGAATGTTTGAGAAGATATAAGGATCTATATGGGGCCTATTAGCTGACCTCATGAAAATATTGTTTTAAGAAGTTTTGGTATGGTGGACCGCTGCCATCAAAATAGTACATACATACTTACATACAAAAATCGTTGGAGCGAATTTAGCGATTCGCTGTTCTCTGGATAACGGCTGCACTTCGAAGGTTTTTACACCAACCACCAATAGACATTGCAGTGGAAAGGTGAGCAGCAAAATCAGCAAGTGCTTTTTTCAAAGAACTTCGAACTATTATTACGAGGTATCATCGTGGGAATTTTGAGTTAGCATAGTTCTTTAAATAACGTGTATTTGAGTATAGAGAAAATTAATTAGTCTAGAAGCAGTGTTTTCTGCACGATAACTCGCCCTCGCTTCCATCTTTACAGCATGGCAAAAAGTCAAAACAATTATCCGCACCGCGTGTGAACCTGTTGGGCAGTGTCCAAACAGAATGCCTATAATTGTGGTGTGATTCAGTAGAGAGCGAGTGCTAAGAGCGAGTAGATGTCCTTTTACGGTAACCCTTTGCCAGAAGGATCTTGTAGTCGCACAATTTCTGGTTATTCTGGTAGGTCATGCAACTCTTGACTAGTCTTAAGCGTGCAGTGAGCGCATATTATCACAGTTATATATGTATATTCGTTGTCTTATATAGATACATTCACGGTTACGACTTCAAAGATCAGTGTTTTGTTACTGCTTTCATATCTCTTTCTTTGCCATTTCGCTGAACCTGAACTCACCACAGCACAAACAGAAAGAGGTGAAATCGCAGTTGAAGAACCGCTTTCTCCTCTTTTGCTACTTCGTCGAACCTAAATTCACCACAGCAACACACAGAAAGAGGTGAAATCGCAGCTGAAGAACCGCTTCAGTTCGCTGAAAATGATCACGCATTGAGCGGGCGAGTGCTCGATTGGTGCACGTGAATCATACCGATATTACTGATTAAGCCGCGCCAAGCACCAACACATCCCAATATTCCAATTTTTGGAGATTCTTTTAATGTTCTAAAAAAAAACTTAATCAATGATGAATTGCGCGATGGGAAATCGACGCAATGTAGATGCCAAGTTTCGATGTAAGTATTTGGCGAGCCAACGCATTGTTTAGCCGCACATACTGTGTGGTATGTATGTACATTTGTACATAAGTGTGCTAGCATAATAAAGAACAACTACAAAAATATATAAAATACAAATGATTAAAGCTAAAAGCGAATAAATTTATTGGCAGCGCACGGACAAGCTTATCGGTCAGACCGTGTGAGGATTTAATGAGAGCGCATTGAAAATTAGCAATAATAGCATATGATGATGCAAGAACTTTTACTATTTCGTAAAGAGCGTGTGTGCATAAAATGCCAAAAATTATCTAAATTTGACTCACCTAACAGTTGAGCTATTAGTAGGTGTCATTACACTGAACGCTAGCTGGCTAATTTAGGATATGTGTGCAGCCGGACTTTGCACTTCAACTCAAATGATAACAAAATCTGAAAATTATTCATAATGCCGTCTGGTATTGAAGCACAGTGGCGTATGCGCTTTACGCGAATTGCATTTTTGTAGATGCAGAAATCAGTTCATAAGGCACGTTTGGCTTTAAAACACAGTTCTATGCTTTTGCCTACAGTTTTAATAAAGTTGTGGAAATATATTCAAATAATAGGTGAAATAAACTAGTTATTAATATGATAAATAGTTTATCAGAAAGAGTAAAGCAGCCACATTACTTTAACGCAGTGAATAATCACTCATACGCCATGTTGTCCATTTACATGTTGCGATAAATAGCTACGTTAACAATTAGTATGTACAAATTATACAAATATCCAAAAATGCATAATTATTTGTGCATTGATTATAAACAAGTTTTTAGTTTCATCCTGGAATACCGAAAGTGAAAGCATACAAACGAACGACCATTGTAAATGAATAAAAGCAATAGTATCCAAGTAGCGGAGAGTTTTAAATGTATGTTAGAAATCATTTATTTTCGCACCTCTCATACTATTTAATCATCTCTAGATACATGTTTTATTTCGTAATATTAATAAAAAGGTTTTACAAAATCATCTTCACACCAACAACTAACATGAAATCTGTGAAAGCGTCCTTCATTCCTGTGGCCCCTTTTCGAATTGTGGGTAACCTGAGTGTTTATGAATACGCCTCTGTCGGCAAAAAAATTGGATGGTTGGCGTGCGTGGTCAGAAGCATGTCTCATTGATAAGCAAGGTTAAATATTTCGAAATGTATAAATAAGTTCCTCAAAAAGTGATCACCAACTGCAAAATATCTGCACTCAGAATAATCGAAAAATATGAAATAAATAAATTTTGTGTGGGATCAGTAAAAATATAAATGATTTTAATAGAACAAATATCAGTAGAAATATAACAATTCTAGCAGAATTTTGTTGTTCTTGTATAACTGTTATACTTTACTTTTTTCAATAGCTTTTGTTGACAGATCACACACGAGTCGTACGGCTTTGAAAAGTACGGCTTTTGTACAGCTTGTGCAAGAATTGAAGCCGCTCGACCATCCCAAGTGACATTGCTTCGCTTTATTGGCTCTTGAAAATTTCCTAGTAGTTCCCACGTTTTTGAGCCAAAATTGGTTCAGCGATGAGGCCCACTTCTGAATTAATGAGTATATTAACAAGTAAGCAAAATTGCCGCATTTGGAACGGGGAGCAACCTGCAGAGATTCAAGAACTGCCATTTTGTATAGAAAAAACAGTGGTTTGGTGTAGTTTGTGAAACGCTGGAATCACCGGTCCATATTTCTTCAAAAAAGATGCCGGTGAGAACGTCTATGGCGACCATTAACGCGTCATGATAACCGACTATTTGATGCCTGAAATTGAAGCTCGTGATCTCGACGACATTTGGTTTTAAGAAGACGGCACCACTTCCCACATATCGCATCACTCAATAGATTTATTGACAGAAGACTTTTGTGAGCAGATACTTTCAAGTTTTGGGTCGATCGATTGGCCACCAAAATCGTGTGATATCACATATTTATTTAGACTTTTTTCTGTGGCGATATGTGAAGCCTAAAGTCTATATGGACAATTCTACTACGATTCAGGCGTTTAAGTAGAAGTAGTTCGTTTCATTTAGAGTTATCGAAAATTGGACTCAACGGATGGACCATCTGAGACGTAGCTGCGTCCTACGTTTCAAAGAGAAAATATTCAAAAAATAAATGCCAAAGAATGTTCTTTAGAATGATAATAAACATTCCTTATTAAATTTGTAGTTTCTTTGTGTTTTCTTTAAAAAAAGGTAAGGGACCTCGAAATGAATCATCATTTTTTTTGAAGACTAGCAAGAGTATTATAGTTTTAGAAAATAAGATGGGCTCATGTCATATGCCTAAGTTCTCATAAGGAAAAAAATAAAAATTCCTATATTTTCCAAATTTGTCTGCTATTTAAACCCTTAATAGATTCTACATTCTTATGCTTCCTTGAGCATCAAATAGTGCAGTATTCATTTGTGACACTTGTCCAATTTCACTCCCTACTTGAGCGATAGAAATTGGACATATATTCTTTCAGTGTAGTCTGAGTGGCAGAAAGAGCAGCCAATGGACTATTCTGCTGGCATACATATATGAATATCTGAAGGTCATAACTGATCTTTAGGTGCGTTTCTTTTGACCACTGCTAAATTCTTTTTACAACACTCGGTAAGGTTTTATTAGCGAGTTACAAAAAAAAAAAAAAAAACAGTTAAAGAGTAGTTATTCGGTTTCAGTAGTGGTGTTGATTTAATGAACTTGTGTAGGTATAGTATGTAGTATATACCTAAACTTAGTTGAATGAACAATGCGTTGGAGTATACAGCATTAAAAATGGAAAAAATCATTAAAATACGCAAGTATTTACATACATACACACAAAACGAGGTCTTGACCTTACAGCAAACGCCTATAGACAAGTACATGTATGATCTAAAAATAAATACCACTCTCTACTCATTGATAAGCCTCAAAGTGTTGAATGAAATATTTAATGTATAAGTATCAAGTGTAAAATTTGTGTAGATAAGTATTATCTAACCTTTTTTCGAACTGATGATCACTGTTAACCCTTTAAAGAGTGTATAGTTCTTGCGAATCAATTATTTTTTAAAGGAACTGGCTTTGACCTACATAGGTATATACACAAAGCCGCATCTAGACAATATCTCGCTTAATTGGCACTAACACGACGAGCGTTTAATTGATGAAACTACAAGGCGAGTAATAAATATACACATACATATCTATGCATACAAATATTAATAGCTATATACGGTAATGAATGAATTGTACGAATTGGTGTATGGTGTGTATGATCTATGCTAGTTCTTAGTACACGTTTCCGAAAGTTTATTCACACTAATTACTGCGACCAGTAGGGATTATAAGGTGCATTGACCCACAGTCGCTGAAATTTATAGTTTATGGTTGAAGGATTTCCCTTTTGAAATAATAATGCTTGATAAAGATCAATGAAAGTTTAGCACAGTTGCTAAGTTATAAATTCGTCCAAGTTTTTTCCTCATTTCATTGTCTTGAAATCGTTGCGCGATACACCTTGTTGGAATTTTGCCGGTACCTCTTCTCAAATTTTAATCTGTGATTTATTGTTATGTGACCATTATACTTTTAAGCGCCAAAGAATTTGATATTGGTGCTTTACAACAGTAAAGCAGTTAGAACACTGTTAGAATTCTATTTTTGAAAATGAAATTTTAAATTTTCGATATCTTTAGCCAGTGCACTGAGTCCAGAATCTATGACTAACATTTCACGCAGATCATATCCCCCTTGAAGATACACAGTTACCGATACTATTGTCATATGAAGACATACATATATTCCCTGCATGCTCACCAAATGTTCATTTTCCTGTAAATATTGCTGTTAGACTAAATATACTATTCTTGACTTATTCAGCCGACATTCTATTTTTCTTTAATATTCCCATGTTAATATCTGCTTAGCTGTCCTATGGCCTACTTTTCTCGCAGGTCGTATCTCTCTTGAATACGTTTTCAAAGTCGGTGTTCCTCTTAACTTCTAAACCTATTTCTGTACATAATTTACAGGGTAACGCCGGAGAGTTGCTTTCAAATTTATCATTTATTTTATATTACAAGGACAATTTAGCCAATTTTTCGTTAAAATTGGAGTTTTATTCTTCAAAAAATTGGATATTTGAAAAATCCTCTTGACTTAGGGACAACTGTTATGCAATGAATGAAACTTGATTTTGGCTAGCTAGCTCCAAGTTACTAGGCGCAACGCAATCCTATCCTTTTTTCTGAGGAATTGGTTTCTTTAAATCATTGCTCTCTTTGTGATATATAATATAGTAGAACTTCACATAAAAATATCAAACTATGATTGACGCTTTATAAAGGGTAATCAATTTAGAGGTTCCCTACTTTTTTACAGAAAAAAAAAAACAAAAACTTAAACTTTAATGGGAAATGATTTTATCATTAGTAAGAACATTCTTTTTCATTTAGTTTGTGAAGATTATCTCTTTTAAATGTTGGCCGTGGCTACATCTCAGATGATCCAAGGTGTGAATCGAAGCTGGATTGTCCGCATAGTTTTTCGACGACGTTTCTATCGGTGCACAAACCACCTCAAACCGTTGTGTTTTCTGATAGAAATGGCAGCTCTTGAATCTCTTCAGGTTGCTTTTTGTCGCAAGTGCGATAATTTTCTTTGTTTACATACCACTTGAGCCAGAAATGAGCCTCATCGCTGAACTCAATTTGGTTCGAAAACATCGGATCTTCTTGGAACTTTTCACGGTCTTGGTGAATACACTCAACTTAGGCTGCTATATTTTCTTCACTACGTGCTGATTCGGTAGAATCTTATCCAACAACGAGTGCTGAGTCTCAAGATGGCTGATGGTGTTGCGAATGGTAAGCTCGGTATGCCAATTATGTTGACCATAATTTGAGCGAAGCGGGCGAAACACATTTTTACAGATGAAATCCACACGCCCACACTCACGTGTTATCAGTCAAAAAAATGCTGATCGATTGATCTGCTAATACAAGTGTTAATTTGCTGACTCTAAAACAGAGAAAAAATATTTAGCGGTCTGATACCGGGAGCTCCGAAAAATTATCATTCTTCCCAAAAATTAGGTCGTGTACAAAACTTCAGATCGATATATCAAAAAGACTAGTTCGCGAATAATGATATGCCTAAATTGACTGAGCTTGTCATGCTGATCGTTTATATATTTTTTTTCTATAGTTTCCAGAGCTTCCTTTTGGGTGTTACAAATTTTGGGCTTTGCTTTGCTTACTTCATATACCCTGTTCAGGGTATATACTTTTAAGAAGACACCGCTTCGATTGTAGACAATTTTTTGTTTTGACATCATTTTTTTCTGAAAATAATCATCATCACTTGGGGTATTCTTAAGCAGTATTATTAGTTTACTTTGAGTGCCTACGTAAATAAATATCAAGAGGGCTGACTCTTGCGACTTTTATAAACAACCGTTAGGTGTGTTTCGGTTATAAAAAAAAAAAATAAAAAAAAACCAAATTCACCGTGGGTGAACATTATCAAATATTTCGTTTAGATGTACGAAATAATAAATATACAAACATGCATTATCAGTGATTAGTCAACTTAGAACCCAAATCAGCCAACAGTGACGTGTTGACTTAGAAGTCGAAACTTTGACTACAAAGAAGCTACGACGTGTAGATATGAAAGTGAAAACAGCTTATGTGTTTGCTGACTTCTACATTTACATATATTCATGCATTTCGACTTGCGTTCAAAGCGACGAGACGCAGCTCGTACCAACGCTTACTGATCGTTAGAAAGATACCAAACGATCCTCGGACGTTTGAAATTAGAAGCTTCATATAAATTATTGGCGTGTGCCGGGTTTGGCTACAGTTTAATTTATGTTTTGAATGAGCACGCACTGCTATTATTATTGGGGAAATCGACAAACGCGTCGCAAAAACGCAATAAATTAACGATGAAAGAGTGATGGAATCGCAAAATGCTAATTTTAAAAGTTTCAATTGCAAAAAGTTTCACAAGACAACGTGATTGCGTGCGCCATTAAATATTCGCGGTCAATTTGTGAGAAGGTGAAAAAAATGAAATCAAAGATGAGTGATTAATGGAATATGCAGATAAAAAGGATATTCATCATTATATCCTACAAACGTATAATCGCACAAGCGAGTAAAAAAAAAAAGCAAGCAACGCCAAAAAGACGTCAATTGGCGTATACATACATATTTTCAAACTAATAACTAAGTGAAAGCTCAAAAGTGAGCATTAGCTGTAACTCAACTTTTGCTCGAAGTGACTGTTGCGAAGGATAACTGTAAATCAACGAGTGCAGTTCGGGTCATTTGACGACATTCGAAGGGGTTGAATACGACAACACTGGAAAAGGCTAACTTTCATTTATTTACACATACATATATGTGCGTAGGTGTGTCCATGTTATAGCACCGTATTTTTGTTGTGTAATCTAACTGCTTTAGGAATTTTAGAAGTGGCAGGCGCGAGGATAAGTCAAGTGGTCAACAAAAGCGAACATTGAAGCACTTGTTGCTCAGTTTTGTTCTTTTTTTTCTGAAATATGAAGGCAACAACAATTACAGTTGTGTCGCCATTTGCATATAAACCGAGCCTGAACCGAAAACCTGAAACATTTTAGTGCTGACCGTTGCGCACTTAATAGTACGCGGTTTGATACTTGGCGGAACCGGAAGTGTTTGAACGACAGAGTATTCACAGTTGTGAATTTAACAAGTGTTTTGAGCACAGTTTGTAAAAGAAAATCGTTGGAAAGCGCGAAAATTTGGTAAGTAAAGAAAAAATAGCAAAACAATAAAAATTGTTAAAAATTTTATAAGTAATTTAGTTTTTTTTAGTGAATAAACTGTAGACGGATTAGTTTAGCTTCAATTTGCGTAAAGATTGTCGGGGTACTATACCTTCGAAAGATTAAATCATATATAATATTATGAACAATTATTTTTTTATTGCGGTATGAAGCTTAAATCCTGAGAGGCTTGCAAATAATGCATTAACAGTTGAATTAATTTTTTTTATCCTGTATTTGCGACTAAAATAAATAAAAAAAATTTATCACAAGCATATGTATAATTAAGATTTGAAATAAAGTTTTTAGAGTATAAAAATTTGCAAACATGATGTTGCAAAACATTTTATTTGAAAAAAAAAAAATTTTAGAGTAAATAAAAGTTTTGCAAACATGATAAAAAAATAAATTTTGAGTGAATAAGATAAAAACATATAAAAAAATTTTCCAAACATGATTTTGAGAAAATATGATTTTGAAAAAGTAGATTTTTTTGCAAAATAAAAAAAAAATAATTTGTAAATAATTAGAGTATAAAAATTTTCGAAACATGATGTTGGGAAACATTTTATTTGAAAAAAGGTTTTAGAGTAAATAAAAGCTTTGTAAACATGACAAAAAGAAGAAAGAAAAGAAGAAAAAATAAATTTTGAGTGAATAAGATAAAATAATATAAAAAGAATTGTCCAAAACTTTTTAGTTAAATATGTATGTATGTTTGAATTTTTGAACAAAAAAATAAATTTGGAGTGAGTAATATCCATTTATTTATTTTACTTTAAATAGAATTTAAAATCTAATTTTTAATCCAAAATTTTTGAATGAACAAATTTTCAAACTCAAATCCTGATAGTATAAATTCGCAAACCAAATTTTCGATTTGGAATTTATAACTTTAACAACAAGTTTTCAAAAGGCTAAATTGAAAATTCTCCTTATTCCTGAATATTAAAAAAAATTCAAATTTAAAAAAATTAATTAACAATAATAATAATAATACTAATAAAAAAAAATTTCCATTATAATAATTAATTACATTTGTAAATTAAATTTTTTAAACTAAACTCAATTAATTTGAAAAAGAAAATTGAATGGAATTTGTTTACAGTTAATATGATTTTTATAATTAATAATCCAATTGACGTATGAAATTATGCTGAGAAACTTATGGAAGACTTGATGTTTTGGGGCGTTCTCCCATAAATTCAAGCATTTCATTACTGGTGTCTTTCAAGCACTAAAAGCTACAAAATACGTGATTAATATAGTGATCTATATATTCTACTATAACAGAGATGACACGAAGCTAATCGGTTTATTCAATACACTATAAATTCGTCGTGGCGCAAAAAGCATTAGAGATAAAGTAGTTGGGCTGTAAAGTTTCGGGATTTACCTATATACAATTGAGTTTATGGTTAGCACTGATCCGGCGTGGCCGCTTTTCGTTACAAGAAATCACTTTTCCGTTACAAGAAATCACTTAGCTGGTACAAATGCTAGTTAAAATCATTTTATAGATCGGCGAAGAGTTTTCGGTAGGGAGAAAAATACTAAACCATTAGCTGTGCTCTCGAAGGCTATTTGCTTTTTTTCGTAACACAATATACTTTCAGGCACCAATCGGTGTACCATATATTTTTAATGTCCAATAAATTATATGTGAGTATATCAATACGCTGCAAATTAAAATTAGCTAAATAAGTCTGCTGAACAAAATGATTATTGTTATTGTTGTAATAAGAAGCACCTTGATAAGCTTAATCACCTATTTTATACTTAAATATATAAATGTGGGTATGTCGCTGGCGCCTAAGCCACAAAAAAAAAAAAAATGCCACCGGATTACTTGTCTAGCTGAATGTGAGACATATACCCTAAGTGTATGTATATTTTATATAGAGATATTTAAGTGCATAAGCATCTTTCGTACAGATTTATACAGTTAAACGCTCAATTCCCGCATTCGTAATTTGATGGTGGCTGTGGGCCGTAGTAGTCTGATCTGAAAAATTTCTTCAGATATTATAGCACTGCTTTCGGGAATATTCTACGCTCAATTTGGTGGAGTTATGATTGATCAGTTTGTGTGGCTGCTATATGATATAGTATTCCGATATTGGCGGTTTCGCAAATAAGCAGATTTTTGGAGAGAAATCCAAATGTCAGTGTAGAATGGACACACTATTCGAGGCTCGAGGCCCACCTAAAACCTCTCCACATTCAACTGACCAAGTTTGAGATCTTCCCGCATTCGGGCTTAAACCACAATCACCACGATACTGTATGAGGGACCAGTCCGCATCAGCATGTTGGAGCGAACACCAAGGGCTCCTGCTCTCCGAACTACTAGAATTAAGACTCCTGCTAAATCAAGTCGCCGAAACTACTTCCAGTTTAGGTTCCATACTGTTCTGAACTGGTGAGACAGACGGATATAGCTAAATCGACTCAACGTGTCACGATGATCGTTTTTAAATGTATACATATTATATGCTTGTTGTTGTTGTAGCGATTCCCTACACTCTCTTTGGGGCAAAGTAACGAGTTAGCTGCCACTAAGGTCACTTAACGAGAGGTTAAGCAGTCTCGCGGTGTGGGACCATTGGGAGAAATGGGTTAAGTGAGTTTGATTTATGTGGAATCGTGCACACATTCGATGCATGCAGGACGTAATTTGAGTATGCCGTCATCTGTTCTGGATAGGTAGGAGTTTAACCTGTTACAGAACCTAGGACGAAGCTGCGCTAGGGTCACTCTTGTTTTACTTAATTCCCAACATTACCTGTTCTACGATCCCGGAATTGACCAGAACTTTATTCGACCAAGGGCTGCCATTTCGACGATCTAACCCTGTTTGAATCGGTAAGTAACATATTTTATTGGACCAAACTTCGTGGCAAACCTGTTCATTGTATAAATATTTTCAATAATTGGTTAGTAACTTGGCACACACATTTTATTTATTGACCTCAGGGTATCTCTTGCAACAATCGTTGGAATTCTTATTGAATATTGTACAATAGGCATTCAAGCAGTAGGCTAGAAATCCAGTAGGACGCAAAATCTGCGTCAATGTCATATTGAAGAAGGTCAGGTGTAAACATCCAGGTATTTTCTCTTCCATTGTCCATCCTTTGCAAAATTATTGCTGAAATATCTCGACAGCCATACCTTCGGCGGAACAGCAGACGTAGTCGAAACTGTAGTCATTGGCCGCCCCAACAAATTTTTTATTAGTTCAAAGCGTTTTGTTGATCTAAGAGCGTCTTTATGACATATTTTTACACAACTTCTTGACACCACAACGGTCTGGCGTGATAAGTTGTTAATTGTCTAAGTGTGATATTCGTTTTAGGATTTAACCAAACCTAACCTAATCTCATGGATTATTTAAAACAAAATCAGGCATCTGGATTCCACTTCGGCGCTTTGCGTATGATGTTCGAATTTTGTTCAGAGTCCGCCAAAATACTGCCATAAAAGAACAGTAAGCATAAATTTAAGAGGAACTCAGCAAAAATATTACATTGCAGCGTGGTTATTGTATCTTTTTCTCTATTCGGATACCTCTTGGGATTTACTTGGTGTTGATTTGTTCACAGTGTTGCCAATATGCCATTAGCCATCAACCGTTTTTGTACACAAAGTTCTAACTGGTCACTGCCTGGTGGCGACACACGTTCGCAGAATGGAGCTGACCGATTGAGAAGACTGCCGGAAATGTCTAGAGCAAGGCGCCTAGGAAAGAATTAAGCATCTTTAGTGCACTTCTCCCGCATTGGCAGGACTACGCTGTAATCATCTAAGGTACCCACGGTATGTTACACTGTTGGAGGTCTCGCAAGTGAAGCTGCAGAATCTGTTAAAACTCGAGTCAAGGCATCTTAAACGATGACTACTCTTCTTGGATTTAGAAACTGAACCCCATCTGGTATCGCAAAGGACCAAACTGGTCTAAGCGGGGCACTTGTTGCGTGATTACTTAAACAGCAGCAAACCTAGAATCGGGGCGGCATCCAGCAAATAGAGTAACTTTTGGCTGGTATGCTCTTGCGTCTTCTGAGCGAACTCTGAAAGCACAAAACAAACCATTAAAGTTGTATTAACCCGAGAACAGAATCTCCGAAATTACCAACTGAAATATCAAAATCAATATTTTTAGTGAGAAAATCTAAATCCTATGCATTTTGCATTCCTTTGTTGTCATACATATCCGACATTTATGGATCCATGAAAACTGGGTATGCAATATATTTTCCGAAAACTTCAGTGTCATACCTTCCACATCTTTATCGATCCTCTAGAGCCGTTTGCATTAGTTTGTTACTTACTTAATGCGCCACTGCGCTCAAATAAAGTGCCGCACATGTGATTTGTGTAATTTTAATTGTATCACGGATGTAAATTTGCGTTAAATAAAATCTGTGCATATGTATGTAAGTTTATAAGGAATAATATGGTGCGACGTGAACCACGTGAAACCACTTGCTAGTTGATCTACGCGGCCCTAAGCGGCATTTAGCGGTTTCTTCCGGTTTGATCGGCTTAGCTAATTCTTATATACTAGCCACATCTTGATATATATATTTAATATATAGATATGTATATAATATTTAAATGAGCGCATGCATTTCTAGTATAAACTACAGCGAATTAAATTAATGCTCTTGTTTTATAATGCCGAGTGCTACAGCCTATTTGGTGGGGAATATTAATTGCACAGAGCGTGTGATAAATGCAAATAAGATTACATCAACGCTCTAACACATAACTACATATGGAGCAGTAGATAAAGGCCACAGTCAAAGAGCAAGATGGGACAAAATTGCGTAAGAAAGTCAGTGAATATTCGGCAATCAAAATACTTCCGCACTCGAGTGCCAGCAATCGTATCGTCGTGTCACTAATTATATGCCAATTTGACAGCTGTGATAAAATGCTGCATAATGACATGAAAACTAAAGCAAAATGTCATATATGTTTGGGTGCTGAAAATTAGAACCCTCTGCTAAGCCAAATTTACCAAAGGGCTATCCAGTTATCGTGCTAAGAACTCAATGTAGCTCCCGCTGCTGTTTGAACTGGCGCTGACTAGCGGTTGACTAGTCGCGTAGGCACTATCGGCGCGCCAAAAGGAATTGGGCATTATGTTGGCTAAGCACATCTTATCACTGGAATTAAATTTTGCTCTGATTATGCTGATTGACATGGACGAATGTACAAATACCAGGTGACAGGTGACAGGTGACAATAGACAATACAACGAACGGATATAGTACTTGCATAATCGGGTATACACGGGAGTGCATACTCAAAATTGCCAAAATTAGTTATCAATGCGTACATTTGTATGTGTGTGTGTGTGTTATGTGCGTTGGCAGGGCGGCTACCACTATAGGCGCGTTGTGTATGCTTTTGGTTGGCTTTCTCAGTTCCGTGTGTACAATGGTACACTTAAATGTAAAACCGATTGACCTGTTGCATGTATTTTGTACAATTCGAAATTAGTTTTATACGTATGTATGTTTGTATATACTAGCTTATTGTGCACATTTAAATGTGCTTGTAGGAGTGGTTTAGATTGTGATTACAGTTTCGGTTTGATTTCAAATCATTTGTGATAGTACCTGTCAATTAGTATACTGTAGGTGTTACTGCCATTTGAATTGTTGTTGTTGTTGTTGTCATTATTGATGATTGTGTTGCGTATGTGTTGTTGAGATGCCATCATTACAGTCACACTATAAAGCGTTTGACCAGACAAACTGGAGCTTTATTTAGCATTGACAACTGCTGGTGCAAACAGCAAACGGCAGCAGCTTAACAGTGAAATAATACAATTGTTTCGGTGCAGTTTAAGGACTAAAAATTTTTTCTTGCGATTCTACGAAATGTAAGTGCAATGGAGTATACTTAGTTTACGGTTTGGTGGAGTTTTTCTTAAGCAAAGACAACAGCGGCGAAGCTTCGAGTGAAAAAATATATTTTTAATAAAAAAAATCGAATTTTGTGTGAATACCACAGCCCAGTCAGACAGTAGTTGTAACAGTAGTGAATCAATACAGAAGACTTGTTTCTTTTTTCTCGACTTTGAGCCTATGCAATAGCACTGGTACTAGAGACTCCACCCTGACGAATTCGCGCGAGTATACAAGTATCAGTATCAGAACCGTCTATAGCAGTCAAAATACCAAATACAACCAAAAGCATGATAATCTAGCAGCAACGGTGGCAAAGGATGTTGGACCTATAGACTGGACATCCATTCTTGGATAGACAGACGCCAAGGGGACTTGGAATTCCACCTGAACCAGTTGAAATTTCTAAGTGGACTTGAGAGTATTAGAAGCTATCTGTACAGATTCCATCATGACATTAGTGTTAATATTCGACTTGTACAGAGTACATATTAGACTGTGAATATGTACTCTTTTTTTGCACTCACTTTTTAAGTACAAGAAAATAACTACACTCAGTGGTAGTTTAACGGTGGAAAACTTGGCTACCTTCACACATGTCAGTCCACTGCAAAATGGAAAGCTGTCAGCGAAGCGGCAGCCTCAATCATGACAAAACTGCGACATAAGTATACATCTGATTGGCGTCCGTCAGTCCGTATTATAGAGGAGACTAAAAATGTTTTATCACTCCCACGATGTAATACTTAATCTGATGGTTCCATGAGTGAGACATGTGATGGGAGTAGGTTAAGTTGAGCGGATTTAAGTTCCGCGCTCTGACTTTCGATGCTTCCCGCTGCTATGAAAAGAGTAGTAGGGTTTGTAATGGTACGTTTAGCAATGCCTAAGTCTTTGTAAAGATCTCATTGCTTAGCTTTGCACTGACTGTGGTCTGAAGAGTGCAATTTTACACAAAAAGACTTGAATGTTGAATTACTAGAAAGAGTCTGAGAGTGATTTTCGCATAGTTATAACTAACATAACTACGCTCAGTGGTAGTTTTATGGCCAATGGAATGCTGTCAGCGAAGCGTCAGCTAATCTTGAAAAAATTGAGAATTTTTCAACAGATTAGGTGTCCGTCCATCCGTACCATAGAGTAAGTTATATGTAATCCGATGGTTTCGTTGGAGAGATATGTGTTAGTAAGGATTAGTCAATTAAAGAACCGAGCTCCGGGTTTCGATTGTTTTTTCTACTACTAAAAAATACTTCAGGTAGAGTTTGTACGTTAGTAATGCCGATGATTTTGTAAAGACCTCGCTGCTTAGCATCAAAAAAAAAAAAAAAANAAAAAAAAAAAAAAAAACAATAAAAAAAAATCGAAATTGAGGTTTTTATTTATAACCAAAACTCCAAAATTGTTTCAAAATAAGTAAATGCTATAATATCGTTTTTCTTTCCCCGGTAAGCTTATGAAAAGTGATGTTACGTTATTTTGCATTTTAGGTGACGTTATATGAATTCTTAAAGATAATCTTTAATGCAAAACGAAAGCTCTTCTTTTTCAAAACTCATATTATCAATTTTGATAGATTCAATTATTTTGGTTTGTAAATAAGCATAAATTCCAGATGAAATATTGCTTTGTAAACAATTTTTATAAGCTACCACTAATGGCTCTGCTATCAGAATGGCATCAGTATTATCAACGAATTATGTAGTTGTGTTACTTTACCTATCAGCAGTTCATTGTGTTAATAAGTTACATAACCTTGAGATCCGCAAATGAGACCCCCAATGAATTTTACGTATTTTAATCATAATTATAGCTATTATAGCAATTACTGACGCGTTGCTTAAAAACTTATCATGGTGGAATATGGCTTAGGCGTCAATTAGGCCATCAGATGCGATTAATAATGGGCGTGCGAGAAAAAGCAAAATTCAACAAATTTATAAACATAATATTTTATGACCTACGAGGTGATATGATAACTGAAAACAAAAAATTAAAATAAATTAAAAATGTATTTTTTTTTAGAGAGGACACGATGATTAGGGTGGGATAATGAGTACATTTTGTGATTAATTATTTTGAAAATATTATTTGTTATATACAAATGGCATAACTTTTTCTTGCAAAATTATTGAAACTGAGCTGAGGAAAATKTCTTCTTGTGCATTTACAGTTACGGTACTTACGTGCGCCGCAAAGTTTCAATAACTTTTCGCTGCCGCTAAATGATGTTTCAGCTGTCACGTGCAAATGTGCGTGGTACAAAGCGATTGCACATACATTTTAAATAACTTCATGCAACGTGAGAGCCGTCAAGTGTTGAAATTTCTACACTTGTTGAACTTTTGGTTTCAACTTACAACTTTGACGCTTGTTGTAATCGAAACCCCTTAACGCCCCCCAACTGCTCATAAAGCGTAGACGCACCTGAATTCCGCTAAACCTTTGAAATGCTCACTTGTAAATGAATTTTTTATTTTTACCAAAAAAAAAAAAAAATTTTTTTAGAAAATACTTCAAAGTTGTAGCATACTTTACAGCGCCTTCGCTTGCTCTGACGTGTACATTTTGTTTGCTTTTATTCTTATTTATTCCATTTATATCATTTTATATTTTGTGTTTTTTTGCAGCGAGTGCCCTTGACCACGGAAAGCAACCATTATATCACCATATTAAAATGGCACAGCAACATAGACCTACTACACTGACAGCCGTCAACTATCAGCGGATATATCTCACTTTGGTGCTGTCAATTGTGTGGTTGGTGAGTGACGCTTGCGCAGCGCCGATGGTGAATGCGTTGGCGGGCATACCGCAGTACGGCACGCGTCAACAGGCCGATAAACAACTGACATTGTTGAACGAATTGTTTAACAACGTTAATGATGAAGCACTCCTCACTGAATTGGTGAGTATATGAGCATAACATAGGGGGGACTTTATAATGAAGTCGTGATTGCTTCAGATTAAATGTAATGGGAGAAATACACACAGTTTTACAATATAAGGCTGACAGTCTGCAATTAAAAATTCGCTGCAAAGAAAGGTAAGTCGAACAAACAGCTGGTTTGGGTTGAAATAGGACGTCAAGGTCTCAGTTATAGGCGAGTTTACAACGACAAGTTGGAAATTCAAAGCCAAGTAAGGTCCATCGCCCCCGGTCTTGCTAACGGAGTGAACGTCTTCCTTTTCTTCTGCTTCCACCGGCAGTTACTGCATCGCACACGCTTAGAGTCAGAGTGTTTTCATTCTTCCGTCATATTTCTCGAACGGCTCATCGTTCCAGCGACTGCGGTATTCGCGGTTGTCAAAGCGCAAAGGACCATAAATCTGCCGAAATCTGCCTTTCTCTCGAAAACTCCTATCGCCGACTCATCAGATGTTGAAGCAGCTCGAATTATTTTCTCCAAGAGTGGATTGAAGAAATGGCGCGAAAGAGACTCGCTTTGGCTGAAACCTCGTTTGGTATCGAACGGCGAGAGGACGATGTCATCCTCGAAGTGTGTCTTCTTTTCACGGATTGCTGATGTTCCAGCCCTGATGCCACACTTATATGATCTAATCTGTTTTAAGATGGAAGACTTTAATCTTTCTCACAGTACGCTCGCTTTTTCCACGGTAGTTGGCGTCGATTGTGGGGTATCCTTTTTTGTGGATTGGGCAGAACACTCTTGAATTCCAATCGTCGGGCAACCTTTCGTCCGACCATATTTTACAGTTATCGCCGCCGGATTTGAAAATTTTGGCCAGCAATACATCGACAACCGCGGCTTTGTAATTCTTCAGACGGGTAATCGGATATTCGAACTTCTTCAATGGAATGTCCACTCATCGTCATCGATTGGGGAGGAGCTTAGATTTTGGAAATTCTTAATTGCAGAATGAATAAGCAGACAAAAAATTAATCGGATTTGCTTGAAACATGTTACTCGGGGGTTTTCGGGGACGATGATTACGATCAAAAGCAAGATTTAATTAGAGTCTTGTATGCTAAAGTATTTCTTTTTGTAGGGTATCTAATGTTTTACGATTTTTTTTTTTAATTTGTTTATGAACATTTAGTCTGAGCTTTTAATTCGTTATTTTAAGAATTTTTTTTTCCAGAAAAAATATCGTCGGGAGCAGCCCAATTATCTGAGTAAGTGGCCCGGTTTACGCGATCTCGTGCTAATGTCTGACTACGCGGACATCGTTCTCAATACCGATGATGCGGACGACAACTACGAGTTGCCAAGTTTCGAAGAGCATCTAAAGCAGATTTCAACAAATGCGCTAGATGGCACTGAGGTTGCACATGATTCTTCAGCAGGCCGGAAAGACAATATTGCATTCAAGAATCAAGGTGTTAAGAAGAATTTACAATGTAAGTCGAGTGTAGTCATCATAAATGATCTAAAAACAATTTCGTTGCTGACTAAATAATAATCTTATCTCATTATTGCATTCACATGACGCTGCGGCAACAAAACGAATCTCTGTTACTAATCACACTTATTTTTGCATGCCTACATACGCCCATGTATTATTTACTTACAGTACACAAACAATGTAAGCACCACATAAGCATTTATTTACCGTTATTTACACACTGAATGTAACCACAATATTAACACTGTGCTCTTTCTTAGCAGATATGTCGCCTTGCCACTTCAAAATCTGCAACATGGGACGCAAACGGAATGCCCGCTACTTCGAGGACTAAGTACAGTTAGTTACATGATGTCGCTAATGTCACATTTGTCTAATAAAAAATGAAATTCTGATCGGCCAAAGCTACTTAATAGTTCAACTACATACGTACATACATACAAACATGCACTAACTTATAGTATAGAGAATTTAACGGAGTTGTTGTAAATTTGTAGGTAACCCATAATGCTGTGTGGGGGGAGACGTACGAAAAGTATTTAGTTGTAATTTAAACAAATTCATTCACATTTACATATATACCGTTCTAAAAATTAAGAAGAAGAAACAACAACAAAAACTAGAAAGTATTTATTGTCTTTGAATGTATTCACATGCACACATGTACGTAGCGTTAGTTTTACTTAATATTTAAACAAATTATACACGATGTGAACACACTCACACATACATATTTATTGAACATAAATACAAAATACATACCAAATTGGCGAGAAATGTACCAAAAACTTAAGAAACATATACATATATTAAGATTTGTTGAATACCGCAATGCATTCATACTTACATACATACGCATATGTTAAAGATGCATTTGATTTTTGTTCGAAAATTATATGAAAACCTCAAATTGGTAAATTTCTTGTTTTAATGTTGTTAAGGAAGCAATATAATCGCGTATTTGGGGAATGTTCTACGGATCATTCTGAACAAATTTGGTTTCGAGGCAGAGTTTTTTCAGACAACGTTGAATAAATCTGAATGATCGGTTGTAAGAGATATGTGCTATAAAGGGTGATCCATTTCGTTTATTATCATTCGAAAGAACATTCTTTGGCATATATTTTTTGAAGATTGATTAAGAAGAAATTTGTTCGCGGCTGCGTCTTACATAGATGATACATTCGTTGAGTCTAATTTTTGATGATTCGTTCGAGCATTTCAGCTGGTAACTGGCGAATGACACAAGTGATGTTTTGTTCCAAGGCCTGAATTAAAACGGGATTGTCCGCATAGACTTTAGACTTTACATATCCACCACAGGAAAACATCACACGATATTGGTGGTCAATCGACCGGCACAAAACGTGAAATTGTTCTCTAATAAATCCATTGATTGATGCGATGAGTGGAAAGTGGCGCCGTCAGGTTGAAATCAAATATCATAGAGTTCACGAGCTTCTATTTCAGGTATCAAATAGTCGGTTATCATGGCGCGATAACGGTCGCCATTGACGGTTACGTTCACCGGAATCATTTTTAACGAAATATGTACCGATGATTCCACGGCCCACAAACCACACCAAGTCGTTGTTTGAATTGAAATGGCAGCTTTTGAGTCCCGTCCTCTCAAATGGCAATTTCACTTATTTACAATCCCATTGAGTCAGAAATAGGCTTCATCGCCGATCAAAATTTGGCTCGAAAACATCGGATCTTCTTGGAACTTTTCATAGCCCATAGAGAGAAGCGATGTCGCTTTGGTAGGTTGAGCGGCTTCAGTTCTTGCACAAGCTGTAACGTCTCGTCGTAAAATGCGCCAAGTCGTTCCATACATTAGTCCGAGTTGCTGCGAACCCCGCTGAATCGACCCAAACGGTCAACGTGTACACTCTTAGCTACGGCGTGCTGTATGTGGTCTATTCGGTCTAATATATTCCAGTAGTGAATACTGGGTCTCAAGACATGATAGCTTTACACGACTAATGTTTGATCAGTCAAAAAAAGGCAACTGAAAAAAGTACTTATATTTGGATATTTAGATTTGCTCGATCTGACCGATTCCGGCAAAAGATTAATATCAAAATATACACACTATACGTATTATTTTTCATTCGAAAATTTCAAATTCTGACTAACAAAATTTTCTGATCTCTAAATCGTTAGCTCGAAACCGGTTTCCGATCCGCTTTTAGACAAAGTTGTTTAGAATGATCTGAAGGACATATCCAATCTTAGAAGCTTCATCAATCCGATAAAAAAATTTGGTTTATTTTTTAGAATTTGCTTTTGAATGTTAATTTTCATACTCAGTTTGGCATCGATTTGTTTCGTTGAGTCAGTGAAGATCAGTTCGAGATATTTTTGCTTTATTCGTTAAAAGCATAACTTTCGTTTTATTAGGGTTAACACCTAGTTCGTTGTTTGCACCCCTTGGTTGAAACCTTCGCAGGGCTCTTTCCACAATCTCACTGATTGTGCATGAAAACATCCCTGAGAAACAATACAATGTCGTTTGCTTTTGCAATTGCTTTCACCTCTTCTCCATTGAAGTAGTAGTCCTTCCTACCGATAAAAGCTGGGAAAGGACACCTCCTTTAGTGCCTATGCTTGAGCAGAGTGTTAGTGTCGGTGCGCCATTTGATTCTACGAACATTCTATTGTTGTTGTAGTGCCAAAAATATTACGGAAAAAATTTGGAGGAATGGTGCTAAGTTCACAGTTCTTGGGCGGATAAAAAGCCGAGCTCGTTCCGTTTACTTGGATCCGGAGGTTGCGTGTGCAGATAATCATTATGTTGTTGTTGTTGTAGTGACAGAAAACATTCTAGAAGTAATTTCGAGGGATGGTGCCAAGTATACAGTTCTTGACCGTATAAAAATCTGGGCTCCGACTGTCGCTGGATCGAATAATCATTCTGCTGCTGCTTTTGTTATGGTGGTAAAATTCTGCTTAGTTGACAGTTCTTGGCCAGATAAAAATCCGTTATCTGTTCTGGTTAAGTAGACTCGATCTGCAAACCAAGCCCTTTATGCCGCCATGTGACAGAGAATCAACAATCATGTTTATTTGTATATTGTTGAAGGTTCTGATGTTGGTGGAAGGCTTAAGAAGGTTTTGTTTAAAAAATCGATATTAAAAAAAATTTTTTTTTCAAAATGTCGTGCTCTCAAAAGAAGCTTTGAAATCAACGAGTTGGTGGTGTGTGTCGATCGTCTTTTCACGGGTCTTTTCCAAGATTTGACACATGGTGAAAATCTCGTCAGTTGTTAATTTTCCAGCCCTGCAGCCACATTGATGAGGTGCAATCCGTTTGTTGACGGTGGGCTTTATCCTTTCAAACAATACGCTCGATGTTTAGGAGAATTATCCTACGGTAGTTGGAACAGATTGTGGGGTCTCTCTTTTGGTGATACCCGTGAAAACTTTACTAATTAACAAATAATTCGAAAAGTATTTGTCGTATTTGCTGCAAATTTTCAGAGAATATCTTTAAGATATTAAACGAACATGTTCAAAATTTAATTGCCATTAGATATGAGATATCACTGAAGCTATAAATAGTCATCATAATTTAAGCATTTTATTGATATTTCATTGTACATAATATGTATTTTCTTACTTAGTTTTACAAAAACTTTTTTATTTTTTGTTAAACATTTGTTGAATTCTAAATGTCGTTGGAGCTTATATGATTCACAACTTTGTTTGTTTCAATATCTTTCAATATTGATTTCACCGCTACAAACTATACATAAATACTATATATATATATATATATATATATACTTGTTATTTTTTTAATATTTGCAGTAAAAACTACAATAGACCTCACATAATATTGTAAAACTAATTTTAAAAAGTAAAAGTACATATTTATAATTCGTTTTTACTTACTCTTATTTGAAGCATCTTCGTACACATTTAAACTCTATTTTACAAATACATACTATAGTTTATAAAAGTAACATGGCTGCTGTATACAGTTAGTTTGATTTTTCGTCTTCTTTGGATTAATATTTACTTATTTTGTTTACTTAATTAATATGTTTTTTTTTTGCCAATCTCTATATTGGTACGGACATTTTTTAAATGCTTATTGAAATTTTTACACAAGCTAAAACACCCGATCTATTTTTATTCTTATTCTAAAACCATGATAATTTCGTTTATTACTCTATTAATTTGTCTTTGTATGGAAATTGAATGCGCAAGTTTTAGGCAGTTGTATACTTGTATTATTATCAGTATAAATAATTGAAGACTTAACTATGTATATGATAATTAAATTTAAAAGAGCATCACAAAGATTTTAAATTTTGCGTTTTAGAAAATAAAGATTGCTTCACTCCTTTGTTTTTGATAAGCTTAGTATATAATGCACAAATAAACGTATGAACATGATTAAATTATGCAATTTGCTATAAATACATATTTAACGTTTTTTTTAGATAAAACGAAAGCATAATATCAAATAATTCAATTAAACTAAAATATCATGCAAAATTCTGACACTTGCAGAACACTGTACATACATAATTTAACACTTAATTGAAATCTGTGCAAATAAAGACCGAAATTTTGATGAGATTTTAATATACAATAGTTAACAAAATAATTTCGCATGCACAATTATGTTGGCAGACAAATTAAATCTTTTAATATTTCTACAAGTTGACTCACTTAAAGCAAGAAATAATAAGCCCAAAATTGTATGTAAATGTAAAGTAAAATAATAAACTTTTACAATATTAACACTAGAACGGTTATTTATGTGTGTGTATGCATAACATTAGCTGGTATCCGTTCCGATAGACAGATAATCAGTGGGTGATGACGTACAGCAAATTTAGTGTTTCGCTTAGTTGTTCCATGGCACTTTGGAGTTTTACAGTGTGCGCATAAGATCTTGGCATGCCAATTTTAGTCGGTTCCTTTGACTTTACCTAGGGATTCTTCTTCCTCTTCAAGCTGCTTAATTTCTTTAATAACATCCTTTTTCCGCTTCACTTTATCTAGTTGATCTTTTTCGGGTTTCTTCAGTTCACCACTTTTGATTCTTTGCTCGATTGTCTCTATTTCACGTAACTTTTTTCGAAGCTTTTTCAATTTTTTCGATGTATCAAGTCCTTCATCTGACTGGATTTGCAGCGATGCCTGCAATTCACTGGCTAGTTTAACAACAGCATCGTTATTATTTGTACTTGTCTTATTAACGTTGGTATTAACTTTGGAGGACGTTGCCTTAGACGTTCCGTTGTTAGCCAGAACGAGCAATCCAGGTATTTGTTGTGTTTGTGATTGAGGTTGCTTAACTTTTTTATTGTTACTCGTTCCACTATTAATTGATTTAGGCCCGACGGAATTTTCCTGTTGCTTTGCGACCTTCTTTGCTTTGGCACGCTCTTGCTTTTCTCGTTCTTTTTTTGTCTGCTCGGCCACAAGTGGACACATACCAGGCGGAAGCGTGCTCTTACGTTGCGCAAATTGCTTACCTTTGCTTTCGTACAAGGGCACCTCTTCTTGTGGTACATAGCCGTCTTTAACGCGGCGAGCTTTGCGCCATGTTCCATCCGGTCGTTGAGTCGCTGGGATAAATTTTCCATCACTATCGGTTAGATAGGTAGTCATTTTTTGTAATGTTGGTAATGTTTTCTTTAATAATAGGAAAATCACAAAATCGTCGATAAACTGCTTAAAATTTTTGCAGTAAACCAGCAAAAAAAAACAGTGAATGTCAGATGTCGAATGTCAAAATGTATGGARTAGTGTTGCCGGATGTGTATAAAGAATTATAGTAGTTTCACTGAAAGACTTCTTTAATAGATGTCGCTGTACTTCGAATTATCATGCAAGAAGCAATTTTATTATAACGAGTTTTTATGTAGAAATGCAAAAATTTTGTAAGTRCTGCAATCACATTATAAGACATGGACCCATGATGGAAAATTCTTTTTATATTTTTATTTCACTATATTGTTAATCATTAAGCATACATTTTTTGTTTTTGTTRTTGTTGTAACACGTACATAAACCCCGTTTGATGGTAAGTATTAGATAAGTTGTYATCCAAGTTGTCCAACGGTGGGTCCAGGAAGCGTGCTGTTACGACATGTTCGGAATATGGGGAGAGTGGTGTCAGATGTGTACRTATGTTTGACATGTCAGGGATACGTTTCTGGATAAGGTGGAGATTAATCTGCTACAATAACCAGAACGAAGCTGCTCAAAGCTCACTCTCGTTTCTCGTGGAAACTCGATATCTTCGTCTGTAATGGGTGATGGTTTGGCTCCAAGTAAGTAAGCTATTCGGAGTGATTCTCCTTTGTTGCTGCGTTTCTAAGGTTTTAATAGTGGAGCCATTTGTCCGATTTTTCACACAGTGGTCAGCGACATGTTGGTGAGGTATCTTCCTCCCGTTGAACCTGGGTGCTTTAGCATCAGCATGTAAGCTTTATTCCATTAGGGCCAGGTAGAAATTTTGCTTTATTGATGACACTCCGAACCTCCTCGTCCGTGAAAGTAAGTGGTGCGCAGTCATTTGGAATTTTGCRTGACCGTCGGGTAACATAGCGTTTGGCTTTGTCTATCGAAGGGTGCAGTGTGAATTGCCGAAGAGACATGCCCATTGAGCTGAATTTCAACTCTGTTATMAGGTCTCTTTAGGTTAGACAAAACCTTGATAGTAGTTAAAAACTTACTCACGCCAWTGGAGAGGTYGCAGGACTTCAGGTCTATCMACTTCGTCCGCTTATGATGGTTTACCATTTGCCGGGATGAAGCGATCGGTAGTCGTGCAGTATGAAGGCTAGGCCTCCACCATTATCTTGCTCGCAATCCCTACGCTATTTAACTTGGATTCATGGGCCGCACCAATCCATTCGCGTTCTCGGTTCATAAATGCAACTATCCGCACGAACTTACTCTGGAGTCCGTAACCGTTGAGTTGTATAATTCGAGTTTGTCGCGGGTGTCCGTGAGTGATCTTGTTGTGAGGGAGTTGCGCGTAGGTAAGGAAGCGACATCAGCCAGTACAATAATTGAAGGTGACTGATGTAATTTTCCGMCGTACGACGGTCTRACACACGGAACAGACGATTGATTTTAGCTCTTTGTGATTCCTTAAACTTCTAGATATGGATCACCAGAGTGGGATTGGTTTTTTGTTAGTTTAACTTGTAACTTCTGGCACTTTTCTTTTTCCTTTTAAATATTTGTTTCAAGATATTCCCCAATTCACTATTTCCAAGTACAAAATATCTGAAGTCGCTGTTAGCGGTGTGAAGTAATCTGAAACAAATTTTGATATATTGTTGTGGCAGCAGTTCTTGGTCGAATATTAGTTACGATGCCTTTATTGCAGTATTGGGAGAAATCATCCCATAAATAATTTTGATGTACACTTTCGAGTTGACAGAGCTTCACCGGATATAAAATCAGGTCCTTTACAGATATGTAAACTCGACAGTCACAGGAACAACACGACCTTTTCGTCCACTTTAAAACAAGAGAATATTTTGGGCGTTTGTTATATACTGAGTCCCTTTATTGCGACAATTTGGCAATTTGGTATCGTCAATTAGTCGCAAATAAGTAAATAGTCTTAAGTTATTTTCAAAATTTTATGTTTTGTTATTTTTAACACCATTATATTTTAATGGAATAAATAAATACTTTTTACAAACGAGTCTAATTAGATATTAAAAAAACTAAAGTAAAATAAATTAAGGTTAAATAGAAAAATAATTAAATAAAATAGAAATTCGCTAATTGTCAGTTAGTGTGGCTTGCGAGCGATGTTTCGACACCCACTTGCTCCAAATCGATTCGATCTACCGCGTGTTACAGGAACCTTTGCTTTGCACCGTTACATCTGTAAAATTGGAGAGCGAAAGTGAAAAGTTAAAGTAAGTTTAATGTTTTCAAATGAGCGGTTAGGCGTTTGTTAGAATTTCCAATATATATATTTTTTTGCGTTTACTTGAAGAATAATATTTTAAAAATATTCTCTGAAAATATGAAATAAATCCGACAAATATTGTTCGAGTTTTTCGGAAATTAGCAAAGAGTGAAGTCATGTTTAGAAATTCACGCAAGTGAGGAAAGTGCTTTGAGCGCCATTCACTTGAGCGTGGCCAGAAACCATTCTTTTACATATTAGACCAAGTATTATCTGGGTAACCAAAAAAAAAAAAAAATCGTTTGAAGGCGAGCTAAAGTGAGAAGGCGAACCATCCCTCAACCAATGAAAAGAAGAAGCAGCCTAGAATAAGGCACCCCATTTTGATGACGACCCCTACAAACGTGTTAAGGAGTTAGTGATTATGATTGCGTGTTTTTTTAAATCTAAGCACTTTGAACTGGTGGTCAAAAACCGCTCGGTAAATTTCAATGATATTTACTCGGTTTCTTTTAAATATAAAAAATTAGTTTATTCCAGTCGAAAGCTTATCTGATGATGCTCTCTTTTTACCTTTATAAAATTAAATAATTTACTGGCAAAAAATATGTGTAAAATTGTATTTTTCTCATGGCTGTGACTACGCAGCCTCTCTAATTAAAACTATCGTGAATTTTGGGAATTTTGCTAGATCTATTCAGGATTTACTATAATAACTTACCAATGTGGAGGCATGAGGCATAGCATTCCATTTGGGACTCGCTTGTGTACATGTAACCATCCGAGCCGCAGACGATCTCCTCGTCCTCGTCATGCACATTGGCGCACATGCGCTCGCAATACTCTTCGGTGTCCTTCTGTTCAACCGGTGCTGGTGAGGTTGATATCGAAGGTGCATCGCCAGGGGTTGATTGACGTACTGGTACGCGTCCATAGAAGTCCTTAATTTGACAGTTTTGACTATGCTTTTTAGATGTACTAATAAAATATCGTGGAGTTTTGTGCACTTACCGAACTGGCGCTTTGTACATCCTCATCGTCCTCTGGATCATCCGCACTGGGCGAAGTGTCGCTGTCGTAATTGTGGAAACTTGATATAGGCAAGTTTTGCGTAGTGGTGGTGGATAACGACGCGGCAGCGGCTCTATAACGTAAATGCTCATTGTCATTTACGTAAGCTTGCGGTGGCGAGTTCGTGTACGCCGCGTGTACAGCGTCGCGTTCAGTAAACTCAAAGCGCAGCGGTTCAGGTGTGCGGCTATGTAGCGCGTTATAGCGCACCTTGGAATACGCTGGCGCCAATGTAGTGGGTGCGATTGTGGTGGGCGCCGGTATTACATGCTTAACGGCCTTATTACCGTCTGAATTTACCACAAATAAGTTACTGCCGGTCTGATAGCTGCCACGTACAATGGCGGGGACGGGATCTTCTTGATAAAATAGCTGAGATACTTGTATCGGTTTGTTAAGGTAATTGTTAGCAGCGGAAGAGCCGGAGCCAGAGGCTACATTGTCATTGGTAGTTGTTGGCTGGATGTATTGAATGTGTTGTGTATGCTGCTGTGATGGCAGATAGTGAGCATGACTACGTTGGGCTGGCTCTGGTGCGGCTGGTTGCTCGCGTTGCAGATACTCTTGGTGCCGCACGTGGAGTTTATCGCTTTGTGTGTCAAACTGTTTATAGTTGGGTTCATGCTTGGGTAGAAAATAGTCATTTGAGTTCATGAATTTTATATATTCTTCAGCTTCATGCGCCGCTGCGGTCTCTGTATCGGTGTGTTGTGGCTGCTGTCGCATGCTTGTATAATGCTGCGCAGCCTCTTCGGTTCGTACTGTGGGAGGATAGTGTGCATAGGGATGCGAGTACGGCACCTCTTCCTCAGCCAGCTCATTATTCTCATAGACGGCATAACCAGCGCTATTAGGCACCGGATGCTCATGTTTCACGTGTGGATGCAGTACAGGCTCTTCGTGCGGTCGAATCATTTCATAATGAAAAGTTGGTGGTCGGTTGGGCGATTGCTGCTTGCTCTGCTGAAAACTTGGATATCCTGGATAGGGCTGCTGTATGTGTGGTTTCTGCAGCTGTTGTTGTTGTGGTATGGGATGTTGTTGTATCATGTGGTGTGGCTTGCCAGCGTATTTTTGTAGCTGTTGCAGGTGCTGCCTATAATTTGGATCGTGTGGTTCGAGTAAGGGGCGCACAATTGCTTTGCCATTGTATGGTGGCGATGCCTTGAAATTAAATTCTTCGTATTGTTGCAGCTGTTGTTGATGTTTTACCGTTTGAGCAGGCGCAGTCGACTGCGACAGTAAAGCATTTGGATGTGTTTGTGGTTGAGAATGTGCGGCGAACGGGTAAGGCGGTCTGTATACGGACACTTTGCCAGCATTGAATGGGACCGGACCTTTGGAGGGTAAATGGTTTATAACCCCCTTAGGCTTTTCAAAGGTGAAACGCGTCGGCGCGCCATTAACAGGCGGAATGTTCTGTACGCGGCGCATAATCGGCGGACGCGATTTTTGTTGAGGCGGAACGCCCGCTAGCGGCCGACGATTGGGCATGCCTCCGGCTTGTAAATTATCAGCGCGCGCCATGACGCGTTGTGCAGCGGCACGGTAACGTTTGGCGGCTAAAGCCTTCGGGTCCTGCAAAATTTTTATTAGTCGCGCATAGCGTGTGCTATTCGTAGCGATTTGCGCAGCGTCGGTGCCAGCGCTTGGAGGCGCGTGTGTGGCCGGCTGCTTCTCTGTCGCTTCGTTGGCGCATTGCGCGAAGCTGCAGAGTAAAGCAGTCACAGCTAACAGATATTGAAAAATAACCGTAAATTTCGCCATTTTCTGGTGAACCGCGAGTATTTTATACCGAAAAAAGTTTTGTATATATATTTTTTTTGTTTTTTTTTTGTGTATTTATGAGTCGTTTATTGTCCAAAACTTTATTTGTCTTAAAAACATTTTCTTTTATCGAAGGCGATGTTCACTATTATTTGTAAATTTGTATCTTTATTAGCATTTTCACAAAGTAACACTTGATTTAAAGTCCTTTTGGCTTTCTATTACATAGCACTTGCTCTCTAAAAGCGTCAACACTACTTTTCAATTTATGTTTGCATACAACACTCTTAAATCCGGTACATCCGCGTATGTCGAGCGTTCAGTAGCGCGTCCAAATCACGTTTGAAACGGTGATGAGTGGTGGCGCATGCGCTTAGCTAAGTTCCAGCGCCGGCGTTGGCCTGCGCTCTGTCGTGCAGTTACTTTTACGAAAACTGGTTATATCTCTTTCTATTCTACTTCATTGTTGCATTTCTTTTCTCGGCCACTGGCTGGCTTTGTGGCTTCTCGTGTTGGCTTATTGCTCTGTAAACGCTACTCTCTGGTAGTTTATAGGCTTTCGTTCCGTTCAGCGCCGATTTTGTATGAAGGCGCCTTCATACCTACATACATATGCTTATGGGCAGCTAGTCGGCAGCACTAGTTTCGGTTACTACTCAGCTGGTTTGAGTTACTATACCAAATTATATGTGTTTATCTACAAATGTAGGTGTATAATTTTCTTCTCACAGTGTTCAAAAATGAAGGTTCTAGAAAAAAGTTGAAGTTTCGAAAATTGTGAACTTTCAAAGGGTCAATATCATTTATACCGCTCTCTTAACGTTTCAGAAAGTAATCATTTTAACATGTTCGCTCTCTTAATTTTAAAATCTTTATTTCTGCGTTAAACTTTACTTTAGAAAAAGGTTTGATCTAGTGACTGCTCTGGGCATACTGAAATTATTGAGAGAACACTTCTTCAACTTACTTAATGGCAGTGAAAGCATAACACCATGAGATGGGGAAGACGATTCCTCAATCGATGACAATGGAGCAGACGACCATGAAGAAGTTCCCAAGCGGCGGGACCGATGGATTTCCGACCGAGCTTTTCAAATACGACGGGGAAGAGCTGGTAGAGAGCAATGATCAGCTTATTTGGAGAATATTTTCGGAAGAATGCATGCCTGACAATGGGAATTTAAGGTAGACTACACCGTCTGCGCCAACTATCGTGGGATAAACTTCGTCAACATTACATGTAGGGTTCTATCGAACGTACTGTGTGAAAGATTAAAGCCCGCCATCACGAAACTGATTGGACCTTTCAGTCTGGCTTTAGGCCTAAAAAATCAAAAACTGACCAGATATTCACCATTCGCCAAATCTTGTAAAAGACCCGTGAAAAAGATTGAAATATCTCTTGTCATCAAACAAACAATCGTCGCACTCCTGACTTGGCTCCCACGTCATTACTTCGAATGCGTGCATTTCGTAATTTCCTCTACCTTGGAACCAGTATTAACACCAACAACAATGTCTGTCTCGAAGCCCAATCTTGCCAACAGGTTCTCTTCAAACTGAGTAAATAATTGAGAAGTAAATTCCTCTCTTAACGAACAAAAATCAAACTCTATAAGTCATACATCACTCCCGTTCTGCCGATACAACATCTGATGAGTCGGCATTTCGAGTTTGCGAGAAGATTTATGTATATTTCAGTCGATGGAAGGATGATCTATACGAGGTGTACAATAGGAGTGACATAGTTAGTTCAGCATATTAAGAGACAACGGCTACGTTGACTACATTATATCATCTGAAAAGTATTCAACACAGTAACCGCCGGGGAAAGCAGAGGAACTGAAAGACCTGCACTCCATTGGAAAAACCAGGGGTAGAAGGAACTAGCAAGACTTGTAATCTTCAATTGGCGCCAAACCGCGAAAAGTAAGAACGACTGAAGCGCTGTTGTAAACTGGGTTATAGCCGCGTACGTGGTGTCTAAGCCAATAATGAAGAAGGAGAGGAAAAAAGGTATCAATAAATTGATTCTAATCATAAGGAGAAGCAAGCCAAGGAAGGTAAGGCTTTTTATAAGCTTTTTTGGGCATGTGAGTTTCAAGAAAAAAATCAAGATAGCTTTATTATAAAGATAAGAGTTTTCCATTATGTTTTAAACATTATTTCGAACTAGGGGCCGCCTCCGATGACTCGAATAAATTTTAAAATACAATTTTGCAGTGATTATCCATATGTCAACAATAACGTGCGGAATTCTCTCTTCACAGGCGTCAATCGTCTCGGGATTATCTGACAAGCGATTCCCATAACTTTACAATAAATAGTCCAGCGATCTTATGTCGTTCTTGAAGACCACGTTATACGCCCATGACGAGGGATAATACGTCGAGCCGTTTTGTAGAAACCAAAGGTTATCCACGTCGACATCCTCAAATTCATGTACAATGACTTATTTATTATCATCACTCCCAAGGCGACATTGTTTTTTATTAACGTATCCATTAAACCAAAAGTAAGCTTCATCGCTGAAAAAAAATTTCTTGTGAAAATCGAGAATGGTGTCCATCATCTTTTGGACTCATTCACAGAAACTTTTGAAGGTTTTTCGACTTGAATTTTGTAAGCCAGAAAACCAAGATCCTTTCGCAAAAGCCCAAAGTGGATGAGCATGGCTCCATTCGTTGCGTCTCGCGAACCGACCCGTAATTTTCTAAAAAATTTTATAGAAATTTGAGGCGTCTTAACCATATATGTATAAGAACGATGGTACCATAGCATTAAAGGCGAAGAATGAACGTATTTTGATGCGGAACTKATTTTGTTTCACAATTTTTGTTTGTAATTTTTCTGTTGTTGTTGTTGTTGTTGTAACGGCAGAGTTCTGCCGAGTTGACAGTCCTTGGCCGGATAAAAATCCGGGTCCGTTCCGGTTTCCGTAGATCCGACTGTCGTGGGAACGGTTTGTAATTTTTCTCATTTGTCCCACTGTGCTCTTCGTGTTACCATAAAATTCAAACGTAGTAATTTAAGTTTAAGTGCAGCTGTTGGATGTAATATGTATGAAGGCAATATGTTCGATATTTACTAAAAATACAACTTTGTACAAGCATACACACATTATTGGGTGAATTGTTAGAAGGAAGTGAGATCAATAGATGTAAAATGTGTACTTATACAATACACAATGGAGCTTAATGACTTTATGGCGTCAAATACACGTCTGAATGGTTGCTGCGAGGGGTCAATTTGTAACTAAAAGTACACATATGTAAACAAGTTCGTGCTAAATTGGAAAAAGAAAGGCATGAAAAGTTAATTTGCTCAATTTCCGGCCATACGAATTCCCCTGAGGTGGTAAGATTGCATAGATAAAAAAAATCGAGAAGTTGGCAATTTCCCTAGCCACATTACCAGCTGTGCGCGTAGATTAGATTAAAGTGGCACATCCCATCAGGTGAACCAAAATAAAATTCTCTTCTTTTCAAATATACTTACATACGTACATGTGAGTGTGTTTGCATGTAATAAACACCATGATTTCGCTGCCGAATGCCGACAATAACTTTCTTTTTATTTCTTGATTTTTATTTCTCATTTTGAAATTTCAATCCAAATCTGCTGCAGGCATACCTCTATATAAATAGAAAGAGTCAAGTGGCCGAAAGTCCAAGCTGTCGATGTCAAACAGCGATCGGAATTGAGTCGCAATAGCTGCGAACAATTAAGGCTGCGGCTGTAGCACGCTTCTCAGGTGTCGACTTACATATATACACACATTCGGTCGGCAAATAGCGGTGCGCCCGTGTTCCTACTGCCTCATCTCGTCTATCATTTTACATACGTGTGTATTCGGAATTTCATTCAATTAATTGAACCGCATTGCTGCGGCTAACCACCACACCTCATCTCCAATTTTAGCAGCTCTGATTCCATTACAAATGACTTTAGCTGGTTTTTGTGCGGCTGTCTACGACGCGAAAAGAAAATAGAGAAAAATGCGTTCGAAGCAACAGAAGTTTCGGTTTGCTACTTGCAGCCAAACTAGTTTATTTTGCTTCTTCTACGTGTGGCACTGTCTCGCCGCCAGTCGCTTCATCTGGTGCATAGCAATCTGGTTTGTTGGTTCTCTTTACCAATTTTCGCGGAAGCCAAAACATTATCACATAACGGTTTTTTTGTATAAGCAAAATGTGGACAAGTGGTCAATTTGCTATTAATAAATATATGCCAAGTCATATGTAAATATGAAGGCGCTCTATACAAGACCATTCCATTGGCTTCGTGAAGTCGCAAGATGTTTTGACCTTACGCAGTTTCTCTTCCTACTTCGAAGGCGCTCTTTACAAGACCATTCCATTGGCTTCGTGAAGTCGCAAGATGTTTTGACCTTACGCAGTTTCTCTTCCTATTTCGAGGTCCTCAATTTTTTTAAAGAAAAAAAAAAACCAGAAACTTCAGTTTTAATCGGGATTATCATTTGAAAGAACATTTTTTGGCACTTATTTTCTAAAGATCATCTCTTTCAAATGTCCAATTTTTAATGATACATACGCTCGAACATTTCAACTAGTAACTGGCGAATGACACGCCTAATCTTTTGCTCCAATGACTGAAACGTGAAATTATCTGCTCACTGAAGTATTCTCTCAATAAACCCATTGATTGATGATGTGTGGGGAGTAGCGTTGTCTTCTTGAATTCAAATGTCGCCGAGATCACGAGATTCAATTATACGTATCAAATACTTGGTTATCATGGTCATTGATGGTTACGCTCTCCTTTCAAGAGCACATACTCGTAGGTCGAGAGGCTTCGGTTCTTGTACAAATTGTATTTTGACGCTTAAGATCTCGACGTATAATGAGCTTTGAGAGTACAGCGAAAAATTGACTCTCCATAGTCTACGTGTACATTCTCAGCTACGGCTGTTATATTTTCTTCTCTGCGTGCCGGACTTGTTCTTATTGGTCGAGTATTATCGAGATGGATGATGCGAACAGTACGCTCAGTAGGCCGATGGAGTTGACCATAATTTCTTTACAGAACGTGAATTTTCGTAATAAAGTTGATTGATTTGTAAAGGTTGTTTAGGCGCAAAACTTTCCACGATGAAATGCCAAACAATACTGAATAAAAATATCATGACAACTTGACACGACTTAAGTGTAAATGCGAAAAAAAAGACTTGAAAAAAGTACCTTGACAGTATCTGAATGAATCCGAATACAAGTGTATAATGATTAAAGCAAGAGTGATATTTTGACGACTACAATTGCCATGTGTAAGCTAGTAAATTTCGACAGGCAAAGAGTTTAGAACCTATGGTCTCTTGTAACCGTGTAATATATATCACATATGGTCAGAAAGGTTCAATAGTCTGAATAATTCCAGGAGCTTGCTGGGCGCGATGGAGGTACACGTAGATGGATCCTAGGGTCACCAGCCTGCCTGCTTCTACAAATTTGTGGGTAATCTAGGAGCAGTTGCTATGGAGTTTCCTGTTCTATGTCGCAAAACCGGCAGTTTGTGCCAGAGACTAAGTTGGACAAGTGCTTCTTGAGCCTGCTTTGTCTCGGGGGTGGTTGATAATATCATTAAACTTTGCTAAGTTCTAACCGCCAAGAAGTAACATGCCGTGGCACACGTAGTTGTCTGCTACCATTGCCGTTCTTTCCCCACTCTCTCTTTCGAGCGGAGCAACTCCTTTAGGGTGCGGGACCCTTTCGCAATACATGGTTCTGGCCCCATCATCTTGGAATCTGCCGAAGAGCGGGCAGACCGGCTACCCTTTATTGCTGCTACCCTTTATTGCCCTGGCACACATATCAGGTGTACACGGTTGTAAACTGATAAGCGGTTTAGCCTTTATATACACTCCTCCACTAATAGCGATTTGACTTTATAAGCTGACATCGCTTTAAGTGCCACTTGACTATCGCTTAGTATATCAATGTTGTGATAGTTGCGATTGAGATTGATTTCTGTACACGGACTCATAGCAAAGACTTCTCCTTGAAAAGTCTCGCAATGCCTCCCGGTGTTTTCGAGCCGACAGTATAGCACTGGATGATACTGGCCCTTAGTAGTATGTTTAGCGTGGAATCATTCCACTCCGCCTTACTGCCGAGAATAACTATAACCTTCCTTGGGACGTTTAGCCTTTTGTAACGCAGTCTCTTGAAAGAAGGGCCAGGGGTGTGTCTTCCCCTAAAGCTTCATTCGTTGAGACGACATTATATTCTCCTTGCCAAAACCTTATACTACCATAAGCTTCGCAGCCTGTTTGATCACTAAATGCGGCGGTGTGAGCTCCAACATGACTTTCAACGTGACGAGCTAAGTCGATTTAGTCATATTCGTAAATCCGGATGTATATAGCGGAACTAGTTCCTTAGTTTTTCAGATGTCAATCTGATATTTTTCATACCTCCTTTACTCCGAAAGAAGCTGTTCGTGTGTGGGAACCACCAATATCGAACCACTACAGCATCTAGCTGCCATACCCAAAAAAAAAAAAAAAAACGAAAAAGTCACAATCAAGTTCTTATAACTGCCATACAAACTGTTCAATTAACAAGTGAGGAAGAGCTAAGTTCGGGTGTCACCGAACATTTTATACTCTCGCATGAAAAAGTGATAATCGAGATTTCAGGCGTGGTTGTCAACCGATTTCACCCATATTTGGTACATGTCATCACGGTGTTAAGAAAATATTATATACCGAATTTCATTGAAATCGGTAGAGTACTTCCTGAGATATGGTTTTTGGTCTATAAGTGGGCGACGCCACGCCCATTTTCAATTTCTAAAAAAAAGCCTGGATGCAGCTTCCTTCTGACATTTCTTTCGTAAAATTTAGTGTTTCTGACGTCTTTTGTTAGTCCGTTAACGCACTTTTAGTAATTTTCAACATAACCTTTGTATGGGAGGTGGACGTGGTTATTATMCGATTTCTTCCATTTTTGAACTGTATATGGAAGTGCCTAAAAGAAACGACTCTATACATTTCGGTTGACATAACTATAGTAGTTTTCGAGATATGTACAAAAAAGTTAGTAGGGGGCGGGGCCACGCCCACTTTTCCAAAAAAATTACTTCCAAATATGCCCCGTCCTAATGCGATCCTTTGTGCCAATTTTCATTTTAATATCTTTATTTATGGCTTAGTTATGACACTTTATAAGTTTTCGGTTTCCGCCATTTTGTGGGCGTGGCAGTGGGCCGATTTTGCCCATCTTCAAACTTAACCTTTTTATGGAGCTAAGAAATACGTGTACCAAGTTTCATCATGATATCTCAATTTTTACTCAATTTACAGCTTGCACTGACGGACGGACTGACGGACAGACATCCGGATTTCAACTCTACTCGTCACCCTGATCACTTTGGTATATATAACCCTATATCTGACTCTTTTAGACTTATAAACAACCGTTATGTGAACAAAACTATAACACTCTATTTAGCAACTTTGTTGCGAGAGTATAAAAATAAGTTCTTGCACGGAACCTTTATATTTCTGAAGGGTATATAGCCGAAGTTTACTCAATTACATTAAAGTGCCAAAATAACACATGAGTATAACCAAAAGAACAGTGACAGTAAAAATGACAACAGTATGGTATACTTTGTACGTAAACATTGATGTTTCTACCAAAGTAAGTATGTGTTGTTGTGTAAAGGCAATCAACGGCAAGAATAAACAAAATAACACAAAACATCAACAAACATGCCATGACACCTAAAACCAACAAGAGACTCAAGCTGACAGGGCAACGCCGCTGGCCAACGTGGACGCGAGCTACGTCAATGTCGTCGTCTAACTGCCGTTATGAAAGCCATCAAGAAATAAAACCGAAAGCATCACAATAAAAATAATCGCTTTACCAACAAAAAATGTGAACAACAATTTCATATACTTATAATGTGAGGGAGTAGTGCTGATAAGCACCAGAAAATGCAGCAATCATCAACAATGCGCGCCAATAAATGGTATAATAAATAAACAAACAATGTCAACAGCCACTTTCAGTCAATCACAAATACACAAGAGCACTTGCTTTGGTTTTATAAAGTCAGCCAACATATAGTACATTGAGTAGCCAACAGAAGCCAACAAAAAGGGGGGATAGAATTACATTTGATGTCTGTGTAACATTGTTGTCATGCTTTCAACGTTGTCTTCTGTGCTGAGGGGATATCTATTCTGAACAAGTTTGAATTGTAAGTTGGTGGGTGACGGCATTCGCGTTTTCATGCGAAAAACCCAACTATTTTTGATAACTGATATCATATAATAAAACGGAGATCATAACAGTTATGATAACAAAGCAAACATAACTTTATGAAGTAATATCCGTATGAATCTCCTACTTAAATTATCCGCTAATTATGTATAAGCATGGTCCAATTTGTGGCTCTATTATTTGGTGGAATTTACGCCGATCATCAAACCATTCGAATTGATCTGGGAACCATTATTTATATTTTTTGTTTTTAAATTCAAAACTGAAAACATTTTACGATTTACCTTCGTCTCTATTAGCATAAAACTGTGATAATCGTTTTTCACAAGCTTTTTTTGAGGCAAATTTTTCACCGGCAAAATCACACAGACAATAACTGATAGTAATTACTTAATCTTCGGTAGAAACCAAAAGGTGGATGCTTAAAAATATCCCAACCAAGCTTCCGAACTTCTTGCGAGTTATTATCAATGTGTCTAACGCTGTCTTGAAGGGACAGAATTCGACTCCTATTCACCAGATCTTAGCTTGTGGGCGATTTTTCTCTTCAAAATGTTCAGTTGCTGACAGTACAGGTCCATATTACAGGACTGATTACACAGTATAACAGCTAAATTGGGGGGTGAGAAATTCCAAGTCAGGGTGATGGTACTAGGTCAGTATAGTAAAACCCTCAAAGGGTTTGGCGTTCGTATGTGTCAGTTTTTTTTATGACCTTTTAGATTTTTTCCTTATTTCTCATGGTTTTCCATCTTAATAAATTAATTTTTTCCAATCAGACGTACTAAATGGTCCAGAAATACGAAAGCTGATTAAAAGTGACGCATTCAACAATATTTTGATTGATATACATTGAATGCATGGAAGGCAATCAAAGAAGTAATAGAAGGCTTGTTGGGAAAGCATCGTTCTAACAACTACGATGTTTCTGTCGCAAGGATGTTAAGAGATGATGTTAAGATAAGGAAAAAAAGGGTCATAAGGTCATAAAAAAGTGGCACATACGAAGGCCAAACCCTTTGAGGGTTTTACTATAATAATCCCAGAAGTGTTCCACAGTGTTATTATCGGATATACTCTGAAAATTGACTTGTTGTAAAAGAACTCTTTATTATATCCAGAACAGGCGATATAAAGTTTGGCAGGAAGTTTGTAACATTCAGAAGAAAACGTGTGATTCTATAAGATTTAAATAAATAATAGAAATATTTAGCATGACGATTGGATTTAGCCATGTCGGTCTCTCCGTCTGTATATAGTCCGACACTTTTTCAGATATCGATCTGAAATTTCGCACAATTTTACCAAATAGCTGCTAATTTTTCGTAACCCTTGCTTTCAGAAATAATGACATATAGTTGCCATACAACAGACCGATCGTCCTTTTAAGGAAAGCTTTTTTGTTTAGAAGATATCTTTACAAAATTTGAGACAAAATCTTATACAAAATATCGCAGCAATTTTCGAATATATTGTATTGTTCAGATCGTTTTTTATTATTTTCCGTAAAAAATGAAAAATCAATGGATATAGAATCATTTTGACTGCCCTCGAATATATGAAAACCATTTGGCCCATTACAGCCTATCACAAATAGTCTCCTTGTCATGCTCTGTACAAGAAGCTATTTTTCAATATTGTCTACTGCCGGTTTTGCGACATTGAACAGGAAACTTCAGAACACCTGATTCTAGAATGCCCAGCAATTTAAAGAAGCAGCCCTAATGCATTAAGAGCCATCTATGAGGACGAGGCTCACATCACATCATCTCAACCTGGAATTATTCAGAATGGTGTGCCTGTACCTGTGGGACCTCATATGATATAGGGGAGGGCACAACAGGCATAGGTCGCATTGCAAAACCTCAATTATTTTCTATTTGTCTATCTAATCTAGGTTAGGTCAATGTTATCTGAACTACACTTTTTATAGGTACACGCTATAAATCCAAATCCACTACAACCTAAAAGCATTCATAAAGCAAGAAAATTGAAACTAACAACGTACCTGTCTTGCTGCAGTAGAAACAAGAAAAAAATGGCAACATTGGTTGCATCGAGCTACAATACCATTCCAAAAAAAAAAAAAAAAAAAAAAAAAAAAAAAAAAAAAAAAAAAAAAAAAAAAAAAAAAAAAAAAAAAAAAAAAAAAAAACATAGAACACGTATTGATTTTAATCGGTTAATTTGTATACAAAAAAAAAAATGCTATAAATCTGATCTGAAGAAGTTCTTCCGATACTGTAGCGCCTCCTTGGGCAATAATTTATAGAAAATTTCGTGAAGATATCTGGTTAAATAAAAAAGTGTTCCATACAAGAAATTAATTTTGAGTATTCATCTTCTACGGCAGCTATAAGCTACGGTAGTCCGCTCTGAATAATTTCTTCAGGTATATTCCAGATATTAAGAAAATTGTCTGTATCAAACTTTATGCAAATATCTCTTTAAATAACAAAGTGTCCATACAATAGCTTGATTTTGATCGTTCACTTTCGATAAAAGCTGAGGAATTTTTTCGGTTCGGCACTGTTCGCAGCGACTCGAGTATGGAACGACTTGGCGAATTTTCCGGCGAGATCGTATTATTGAAAGCCTACAAAATGCAGCTTGTACAAGAGCTGAAGCTGTTTTACCCTCCCAAGCGACATCGTTTCGCTTTATGGGCTCTTGAAAAGTTTCGAGAATATCCGAAGTTTTCGTAACAAATTTTGTTCAGAAATGAGACCAATTTCTAGCTCAATGGGTATGTAAGCAAGCAAAATTGCCGCACTTGGGACGAAGAGCAACCTGAAGACGTTCAAGAGCTGCCATTTCATTCAGAAAAAGTCGGGTGGTGTGTTTGTGGAATCAGTGGTCCATATTTTTTCAAAAATTATATTAAGTCTACAGCCGAAAGCCTATGATGCTAGCGCTGCGTACTTTAGTTTATATAATAATTTGTTTATTATGTTAGTTTTAATAAAATAAAAATAAAAAAAAATATTAAGTCTAAAGTCTATTGGGACAATCCCGCTGCGATTCAGGCCTTTGGAGCAACACATTACGATGATAATTCACCAATATTTTCATTCAATATTTTTTCTTAAAAAAAGGAAGGAACCTTGAATTGTATCACCCTTTAGAATAACAGAGAAAATCATAAACTAACTCCAACAGATAGTTGTGGAAATAGAGCAAGAGAGAATGCTACAACTAATATTTGTATCTGGATATGTACATATGTACTTATGTATGCGAACAACTGGGTGAAGAAAAATAAAATAGCATCAAGCGGTGGCGCTTTGAACCTGTTCCAGAACTCACTGGTGTATGTCTGTTAGCTTTAAAACTATATACACATGTTTATAGTTGTGTTTGCATATAGTAAGTACATTTTTAGATTTGTGGGATTGACCGCCATGTCGTTACCCAGTTGCCACAATTTTCTTGAAAATCATGCGCTGATGATTGTGCTTTCATTACCAGTTAACACCTCGGTTGCCAGTTGGTTTTGAATTTTTAATGCTTTGCTTACCTACGCACGTGCATGCGAATGAACTTACGTATAGGCTTGGCCGTTAGCTGCCAATCTATGTATGTACCTATGACTGTGTGCTTTTGCAATTTTACCATATATCTGTGTGTATGTTTACTAGAATACCGCTAATCCGAAAAAATTATGAAAAGTGAAATTTATGTTTTTTACGCCACAAAACAACTGCAAAAGTCAAATGCAGAGGCACCTCCACACACACACACTACTCACTATGTGGTATAAAGATATGTAAGTCCGACAATAAATGTATAACCTCCGCTTGGCTAGTAGGAAATATATGTACATACATACAGACATACTTGTATGTAAGCGAGTATAAGAAACAGTAAAAAATAAGTGACAGTTGTGGCGACATTGAATACTAAAACTTTCGCTTGACAGCCACAATGACCACAATAATACAGCTGCATATGCATATGTTCAAAGTGTATGTTTGTATTTATGTATGTACCATACACCTGGGACGTTGACTTATTAATTTCTTACTGAACCACATTTATTTGTTGTTGTTTCTGTTATTCATATGCTTATTCGCGAGATGCGCAAAGAATGCCGTTGGCAAAGTGGTAAGACTGTTGTGGCTGACGTCTATTGGAAATCACTTCATTCATATTTTAATTTTGCCGTTATATTGCCTGTTTTCTACACACATTCGAGTATATTTATTTTACTGGTTTATTAGTATACATGCTGTTGCTCTCTATAGAAACGGAATGCACAATGCCCCAATATTTCTTCACAAGTTTAGTGGATCCAAGTAAGGAAGTCTAAGTTTGCACACAGTCAAGGCACAGTGTGGCCAACAGACTCAAAAATTTGCCATAAATAAAAGACACAATCTAGCGAGCTTAATCTCAAACGAGTAAAATTAATTCCAGTAGCTTTCTGGAGTCAGTTTAAAGAGTTTGGCTTTTTTGGGAGATCCACAGTAAAACGATAGCGTGATCACATTCCTAATTTAAAAGAAAAAAAAAAAAACTTCCAATTTAATTGGGAAGTTTATTATCATTCTAAAGAAGCATCTTTGACATTTATTTTTTGAAGAGTATCTCTTTCATATGTTGGCCGCGTTTACCTCTCAGATGGTGTATCCATTGAGTCCAATTTTCGGTGACTCGTTAGATCAATTCGTTTAGTAACTGGCGAATGACACGTGCGATGTTTTGCTTCAAGACATGAATCGAAAATAGATTGCCCACACAGATTTTACAGTTTACATACCCCAGCAGGAAAAACACTAACGGTGTAATATCACACGATCTTGGTGGCTAATCGTTACTGAACAAAAATAACATGACAGCTTGACACTCAAATCTGGTTTGTCAAAAAATGTACCACTACTTCGATCACCCATCTAGATAATACTGAGTGTTAAATAAAAAGTTTTCTCTAAAGAACTAAGTAGTCGAATATGGCGACTCGACTCTGCTGGTCCCGCTGAGCATATACGTACTTATATATTTTTGTAGGGTCTTCGAGGTTTCCTCCAGGGTTTTACAGATGAAAATTTAAAGAACAGGAAAAAAATATTAAAAAATGTAAAACATCTGTTATACCCAGTTACTTCCGAGATCAGTCCTAAGCTATTAGCTTAATTGACTGACTGTCTTCCAAAGTGGCTCTAAATTGAATGCGCCGATAAAAGCCTTGAGAGGGAGATATACATTTGTGCTTGGTCGCAAAGCTAAATTTGGAGATTTTGATTTGAACTACTTTGTGTTCCTGAATTCGATATAATAATAATAAAACTATTAACATAACAATATTAATAATTACAATATTGCTAATATATATAATTAATAAATATATATAATATATGTACTAGAGGACCCGTCCACGTTTTACTGTGGCTGATACATAGGTAGTACAACTAATATCATCTATATGATTTCTATTATTTAGATTATAACTATTAGTAAATGATATATCGCATTTTTGGTGAAGCAACTTGTGTTAGTTTACAAAAGAATTAATCAAAAAGCTTTTCGTGCGTTAAGAAAGCATTGGTTTTTGGGGGAAAATTGAATTTGGGCTGTGCACCAGTGAAATCAATCGAGTCGAGTCGACAGTCAGCCTAGTGGACTGCATGTTATGAAATGGTTCTCGGCTGGCAGGTTGTGGTATCAGTCTTTTGGGATGCCCGTGGTATACTATTCATCGAATGATTACTGAGCTAGTTTTAATCCATTGCACTGCGCATTTGGTTGCAGTTCTATTTCACTATTCCCAATATTTAGGAATTTTATTATTTTTTAGGAAAGATCAGTTTGAAATATATATACTTCATCGTTACCGTTTAAATATTGCACTGCTCTATGTAATGCTTCGAAAAGATTGCTGTATATCTCAAATTATAACAGACTTTTTTTTTATTCTAAATATCGCGTTTGGTTTGTTATGAATGCATTTGCGTCCTTCGCCCATAATCTAACAAAGTATTCGCAAAGCCTTGACGACGCTTGTTATGCATTCTTGTTCTCTCCAATAGCTAGCAGGTATGAAAAAAATGTAATGGCTACCCATAGATGTATTGAATCACCCAATTTATTACTTAAGAACGAACAACCCTGTCCACATTATGAAAACTTGCTGATGGTCTACAGATGTCGCATTTTAAGGTTTGAATATTGGATACTGCGATGGTAGCGCAGTCTATCGGATCCAATGTAAAACATTCCAAAATTACCAGTTAATTAAAAATGAAAAATTAGTTTCAAAAAACATTTGCCAGTGGATCAAATTGTGTATCTAAACCATTCTCGAATCTCCTTGAACACACAAAAAAAATATAGTCAAAATCGGTCCAGCCGTTTAGGAGCAGTTCATTTACAAACATACGGTCAGAAGATTTTTATATATAAAGATATACATATATTGTCACCTGAAATGCAAAATAACGTATCATCAAAAAAATTCGAAATTGAGTGTCTTATTGATTACGCTTCACTGCTTCAAGTTACATACATAATATTACATAAGTTCAACACTTTTAAGTTCTGCGGTCAGATATAAACCAGTTTTAACCAGTATTAACCAGTATTAAAATTTTGTTTCACTCATGCTCCATTTTATTTAGTGTTTCATTCATGCCACTGTAAATTTACGAAAATGTTGTTACGTTATTTTGCATATCAGGTGACGATATATGGTTATGTACATAGCTTTATTGTTATATATAGCTTCTTTTACTTTAATTTCGCACTTGTCCCAAAGAAATAAGATTTTCAACATTTAGATGCTCAGTTTCAGTTACGTTATTTTCAGCACGTGCACCGTTGCTTGCTGCATTGTTTTAAGATAATTACTTTTGTGATAATTACTTGTGTGAAGAAATTTCAAACGTCGCTTTCCACGTGTAAACTATTAAGCAAACGTTATCTACGTTCAATGGCTTTATTTAATGAGACATCTATATTAAGTGAATTATAAAGAGATCTATGAGAGATATATGAACAAAATATATTTTCGGAAAGTATGATTTGGACGTTGAACCGATTTAATCATAAAATATGTTCTGGTTGAATAAACATAAAGTAAAATTAAATTGTCTCCTACTGGACATAATATATTTGTAATCGTTTAAAAAATTTACCAAATGTGTATGATCATCTTTCGACATCATACGTTTTATGAAAAGTTAACGGCCCACCAAAGTAATACAATTTTTTTTTTTGTGAAATTCGCTTTTTTAATCCAACACCTTCACGGGTGATACGGCGACACTCAACTGTTCGACACAATTTTTGTAATACGACTTGAATTCGATGAAAATTTCTTCTCAGCGGTTACTCTTTTAAGATCTGAGATAAGAAAATATTCGCTGGAAGCGCGTTATAGAGAATACGGTGGATGCCGACGCAATTCGAAGACCAATTCATGGATGTTTGACGTCGTTTTCACTGACATGTGGCACGGTGCATTCTTTTGGTGAAACATCATATTATTTTTCATTAAATGCGATCATTCGGTGATTTCGTCTTTCAAACGGTGCAATAACAACGCTGTTGATGGTCCTTCCTCTTTCAAGGTAGTCAATAAAATTATTCCATGCGCATTCCAAAATACAGATGCTATACACTTGCTAGCCACTCAAAGAGCTGTCGATTGGTTTACGAATTAATGCAGCCATGTTTCATCCATTGTTACACATCGACGCAAAAATTCGGGTTTATGACGCTTGAACATCTCCAAGCATTGTTCTGAATCATAAACTCGTCGTTGTTTTTCTCGTTGGATTGTGTAAAATCGTCGAGTGGGCAGGAAACGCAATGGCGTCTCCAAAAATTTACTGTTTGGTACGAGTATACCATGACATACCATGTCGGCATAATCGGGCGTAATTTCGCTCGAAATATGGTAGTAAATTGTTGAACCAATTTTTCGCGGAATTTCATGAAATCGATGCGGACGATCACTATTTCCATTTCCAGCAAGACGATGCGCCGTCTCATGGTTTACGTCTGAAGATGGACACATTGCGTGCAAAGTTTGGCGACTTTTTCATTTCAAGAAATAACCCAGTCAAATAGCCGTCAAGATCATACGATTTATCGCCTCTAGATTATTTTCTCCAGGGGTTTGTTAACTCAAAGGCAAAGGAGCTCAAAGATAACATTCAGCACTATAGCTGAAAGGCTGCACCGGGCCTTCGAAAATGGGCGTAAAACGATATGCAGATGGAACAGATGTGGCCATGCAGCCGACATTTTGTTCAACTCACAAATGTATGCCATTAAATGTATAACAAAAAAAAAAAAAAAAAAAAAAAAAAAAAAAAAAAAAAAAAAAAAAAAAAAAAAAAAAAAAAAAAAAAAAAAAAAAAAAAAACAAAAAAACACATAATTAATTTTGACCACATTTGAGTATTTTATTTTCTTTTAACGTCAAGACGTCTTGTTGGTAGGCAGTCTAAATAAGATCATAATTTGGGAAAGAGAAATATGGTTTAGCGGTGTGCTCTAATTTCTACCAAAGTTAATATTGGATAGTCGAAAAAGTTTTTTTATTATAGCATTTTGTCAATAGATGTCGTTACAGTGGTATATCTCCAGTGTTACCAAAAAATTAAATTCGGGGAAGTTGAAAAAAGTTTCAGCTGTTGTAAAGCTATATTTTGAAATTTTTCTATAAAAAAGGGAAGAATGCCAGGCAAGCCACCAATGAAATTTGTTTGTGTAGCACAACAAAGGTTCGCCGCTTCCGTTCTTTGTTTACTTATTTATTATAATAAATATAAAAAATTAGTTGATGTTTGATTAGAAATACGAAAAGACCTTTTTGACTACTCAATATTATGATAATATACACGTCCGTCTTTAATTATAATAAATGAAAGTGGAAGTTAAACGTGTACTCTTGGCTAATAAAATGCACACGAACGCGCACATATACACATAAACATGTTTATGTATGTATATACAAGGCGTGGCAACTGTACAAATTGGCATAAAATGTGCAATTAGTCGAAAGCGAAAAATGCAATTCGAATACATTTACGTACATGCAACCAGGCAAGTGTTGAAGACGTTTCAGCACGTGAATTAATCATGATAAGCCCTGTTCACGTAACTCAACGTAAGTGCGTTAAGTATATTACACATGTGTATGTATGTATGCTTTGTTGTTGTTTAAAACAACTGTCAATTGCCAGATGGCCAACTACAACACCGTGCCTCACGCAACTTTGAGCATTTGGAAAATTTTTGGTATTTCAGATCAAAGGTAATAACGCCATTGAATTAATCCAGTTCTACAGTAGTTCATCTTTGGACCAAGGGTTAAAGTAAAATTATACTCTATGTGAATGTAAGCATATGCACATAAGAAGCAATAAAATAATAACTTTTTTAAATTCTGAATTCTTTGAAAAATAATAGCTAAGTAATTTCTCATAAATAATGTTTTATTTCAACTTTTTTAATAAATAAGCTACACTTTAAAATGTTAAACCATCAATCATTCCAAGAGTGTAGCGTCACGCCAGTTTGCTAATTCATGGCATTTGAAACTTAATTAAACGGTTCGTCCACACACAACCACTCCGTGCCATAGCTAAAGCCCTATTAATATTGCTTAATCACTGCTAATAAAAAATTTATAAACAACTTTACACAAATACAAACATCTACATACATATCTATGTATAAGAAAGTGAATTTGAAGGCATAGTCAAGGCGATGAAGAAAGTTTTGCTTTCAAGCTGTGACTAATTGGTTATAAATTATTTTTAGTACCAACTTTTGTTTGTAAAACACAGTAAGTTAAATTAAAAAAAGCAATTGTTTCAATAAATATGCTAATGAAGTATATGAATGTATATTCTTTTTCTACTTTACTAGCATAGAAACCGCTTACGTGAGTGGGACGACTGTCTCTTTGAAGGCAGGAGATATTTTGTCTTTCCTTCGTTCACCACCAGACACATTTACTTCGCTTCCTTATAAAATCTGGATAAAGCAGAACAAACGGCGCGGATGGTGAGGCCAATGAATTATTTCGAATTATTTTCTCTAAATGTAAGTAGAAGAAGTCACACAAAAGGGAGTCGCCTTATCTGAACTTCGTCTGACACAGAACAGTCCGGAGAAGTCCTTCCCGATCCTGACGAAGCTTTTGATATTGCTCAACGTTAGTTTACACAGCCATATTAGTGTTGGGGGGATACCAAATTCAGACATCGCGGCATAAAGGCAGCTCCTTTTCGTGCTGTCGAAATCAGCTTTGAAATCAACGAAGAGGTTGTGTGTGTCGATTCTCTTTTTACGGGCCTTTTCCAAGACTGTTAAGTTCTTTAATCTTTCACACAATACGCTCGATAGAATCTTATATCCCGATGTTGAAAGGGCTTAACCCACGGTAGTTGACGCAGATTGTGGGGAGTCCTTTTTCTGGATTGGACAGAGGATTCTTAAATTCCAATCGTCGGGAAGCTTTGTTATTGGACAGATAATTTCTATTTGGACTTCTTCACAGTCGGACAATGGAAAGTCTGCTTCAGCGCCATTGATTGAGGAAACGGGTACGTCAACTCCTGATGTTATGCCTTCACTGCCATTTAGCAGGCGGGAAAAGTGGTCCCTCCATTACTGAGTATGTTCTAGGCATCGGTTACTAGGGTTCTACAAGAGTATGCTCCGAACTCGAAACTTTCTGTTAATCGCCGCATCTTTTGGAGAATTCTCGAGCATTACCTCAGTCGGCCAGCTTATCAAGCACTTCATACTCACGCATTCGGCTTCTCTCTTTTATCTCAGCAAATGCGTCTCACTGTTGTGGCAAGGTAAGCAGTGTGTTTTCTCTCCGATGCGATACGGCACTCCTCGTCGTACCAGCAGTTCTTTTGCACTTTCCAAAAACCAATGGTTTCGGTTGCAGCTGTACGTAAGGAATTTGAAATGCCGTCCCACAGTTCCTTTATATCGAGTTGCTGATTAGTGCTCTCAGAGAACAGGAGTGCAAGCCGAATAGAAAACCGTTCCACTGTTTGTTGTTATTGTAGCTTCTTGACGTCGAACCTTCCTTGTGTTTTTGGAGATGCGTTTTTTGATGCATTAATGCGGGTGCACGATAATGGTCTCAGTCGATGTTAGGATATCGGAGCGTACGCACATCTAAAATATTCAAAACATTTTTTTCGTTTAGTGGCTTTTTGATCTGGAGACAGATAAACATATTTCGGGCCCCGGCGAAGTCGATCGGTATCAACCCAGTTGGGGATGTTTCTTCACGCAGGGTGAATTTCGATTCGTTGTGCAAAATATACCTTCTTTAGGACGATCTTGACATCGTGGCGGGAGAAGCTCTCATAGGTGAGCTCTAAGCGCTCATAGAAGATATCTTTGGTTACACTGTCCTTATCTTTCGTCGGAGCGTGGACGCAAATCAGCGATATATTGAAGAATTTCGCTTTGAAGCGGATTGTGGCTAGACGTTCAACCACAGGGCTGAATGTCAGGCCCACATCGAATTTGTACTCCTATATACTCCTTGTCCAGTCCATCGCACTTCTTGGACGGCGGTGATGTCAAACTTTATTTTTACGTGGACGTCAACCAGATGGGAAGCGGCACCGTCCGTCTGTGCAAGCTGTAACTTGAGTACAAATTGATATATCTCAATGAAACTTGGTATGTTCCTTAGTAAAAAAAAAGTTGGAGTTCGTAATCGGACCACTGCGACGCTCACGAATCGCCATTAACCGAAAACATATAAAATACCATAACTAAGCCCTATATATAGATATATGTAAAGTTGTAATTTGGTACAGAGGATCGCAGTATAAGGGGTACTTGTGGGAAAATGGGCGTTGGACCTGACCACAGATTTCTCATATAAAGATTTTCGAATTTCCATGTGATTGATTTTACTCCTTAAAGTATTTCACTGCCTTTGATTCTTGCAAGTTGCTAGAGTATAAAATGTTCGGTTGCACCCTAAGTTAGCCCTTCCTTACATGTTTTTAAATCTGCTTAAATAAAAATTGAAAGTGATCACATTATTGTGACATGAATATTTTTAAACAAAAATATAGTTAATGGTTTTCCTTAAAAATTTTACTAAAACTGAATCTGATAGAAATAATACACATGCATACATACATACATATCTATGTATGTATCAAAAAAAGGTAATATCAAAAGTGCTTACAATCGTATGTATTTAATGATGTCTAACATATCTAAACTTGTATAATCATAATAGCATTATAAAAACATAATCATACCATGTATTATAATAAAAGCTCTGTTGAATAAATATAAAAAATTACTATTATATACATTTACATTAAAAATTGACATAAACTTTTAATTGTTTATTTGCAAAGCGAAAAATTACTCAAAATTTTCCGGTTAAGTAACTAAAAAGTTAGGAAAGGAAAGAAAATTAGTCATTGGATAAAAGTTAGTGGTCAACAGTTTTTGCCAACAAAGTGTTTATATAATTGCACCTATGGATGATTGCCAGTTAGTTATTTTATAATTTTGGTTGAAATTAATGTCCATTAATTTTCTCGAAATTGGACTAGATGTGTGAGAGGAGTTCTACCAAGCTTTATAAAAAATTATTATATAATCACTTTACCTTTGTATATTGATTGCTTCAACTTAACTTTTTCTCACAATTTTTTCTCAAAATTTTTTTTCTCAGATAAAAAATTAAATAAAATTTTTCCCAAAATTTTTTGTTCTCAGATAAAAAATTAAATAATTAAAATAGAATTTTTTATCGTTACAAATATACACTATTAACAAAATTCTGAAAATTTTGGAAAAAAAAAATTTTAAACTCGGCCATTGCGATGCCAGTTCCGGAGACCAATTGGAAAAAGATGTACCTCCGTTGGCAGTATAAATCCTTATAGGATCATCTGAAGTGAGAAAATATGTGTTTTAGTTAAAATCTTAAGTTACAACTTGGACGAAGTAAAAAAAAGCTGAACGGTGAATTTCAGTGAAAATTTCGCGATATTTTTTTCAAATAGTTGTAATAGAGAAGAAAGTCCTGGGTTCAAGTTTTTAAGTATTGTATTTCAAAGACCTGTGTAAAATTTCATAAAGATGGGTTGAGTAGTTCTCGAGGAAAGAAAACTGACTTCAAGAACACAGTTTCGAAAAGAACCTCTTTGAACAAGAGGGCGCAATTAGCTCAGCCAAGTTCTCAAAGTTGTATCTCCGAAACTAATATTCGGATCAACTTGAAAATTTAAGGCAATATTTTAATGGTGTTGTAAAATTTAATAAGATAATAAAAGAAGAGAGGAAAAAAACCCGTAATCCCATGTAACCCCTCAAACTTCCATCTCGATTGGCTTGAGTGAGTTGACATAGCAAAAATAATATGAGATCTTTTTGCAGACCGTGATTAATCAAGTTAAGGTAAGAAATCTTGAACTTGTGAATTTTTTCACGCTTTTTTACTAAGTTTTTTTTTTTAAATTAATCCTCTTATTGTTGCCTGACTAACTTATCTGCTGCCGTCGACGTGTTTTGGATGGTAGAATACGTTAGATTTCGTACCCTTAAAGAAACTTGTGTGAATGCCCTCAGCTCTATTTCCAATTGTGTACAAAAGTGCTTCAATCTACAGTATAAGAGTATAAATAATAATTTCGTTTTTCGTTTAAGCATCAACCAGCTTCATACAGTGACGGTCTTACTAATTTCGTTTACTTTCGAGCGCTTTTCGTGGGTCACGACAGGTCAACAATACACTTAAATTGCTGCAACAGCTGTTTTTCGACAACTTAATTGCTGGGCCTCTTTCATAGCGCATAAAAAGCACTCGAAAACAAGTTAACGCTTACACACATAGCTCAAAGAGAAAGGTCAGAGGAAGCGCGACACTTCGCTTGGCGCTTTTCCCATGAACGACTCAAATGTTTGTGTAATCATGACATCTACATGTACTTACATCAAGTTGAATAAATCGATTTTGTAACAGTTCATAGCGAAAAAGTGACAAAATAAACAACGAGGAAAATAAGCGAAAAGTCATTTAACGTCACGCGCTTCATATGGGTTTGATTACATATCTACGATGAAAACGCGTGAAAAATGCAGTAAAAAAAGGAAAAAACGTTAACTTCGACAGTCCCGAAGCTATAATACCCTACACAAGCCAGTTTGAATGCCTGCTATATGCTGTAGTGGTTTGGCGGTTCCGACAAATTTTCAGCTACCTGGGGGAAAAAAAGGGTCGATACAATTTTTTTTTTTGGACTTAATTATCGATCTATCTCAAAAACTGAGCTAATAGTTCATGTATATACAGATAAACGAATAGATAGACAGACCTGTCAAAATAGTCTCTGCTCCTCATATTGATCAGTTATTCTACTAGGAGCAAAAAATAGTAAGACTATGTTCACATTTTTAAAATTCTTACTTTAGTCTTAAAAATCTATATCGTCTATTCGTATGGAATAATCTTGAATGCGGGTAGCAATGTTTTCAATTAACTCAAAACGCTTTCTCCGAGCGGTCGTTTGCTGGATAGCTAGAAGTCGCATGGAGCTAAATCAGGTGAACTGCGGCATGAAATTGGTTGAAAATTTTGCGAAAACTCATAAAGATCCTGCAAGATGTTATCGTGGTGCAAAAAGCCAAAATTGCGGCCTCATTTTGCGAATCGCTTAGTGGAAACGAGGTATAACAATCAAGTATCAATTCCTTGCTGACAATTTGGCCGGTAGGTTGGAATTCGAAGAAAACTGTTAACTTTTCGGTTTCGGGTCTCCTTTGCCACCATACTCGGCTGATTTATCGACTGTTTCCAGATCGGAAGCAAAGAACCAAGACTCATCGCATTAGTAATACGTTTCATCACATATTGGTAAAAAGTTTCACATATATTAACGCGACGCCGTTTTTCGAAAAAAAAAACTAAATAATTTTGAAGCCAATCGTGCTTTCTTTTTTCCTGGTCTGAAATCTTTCAAAATAGTTTTCGCCGCTCCTTCCGATATTCCAACGATGCCAGTAAGATCTATGGCGGTTAATCGTCGATCTTCAAGCAGCAATTCGTTAATTTTGTTGATGTGTTGATCATCGGTTGATATTGATGGCCGCCGTGGACGTGATTCATCGTCAACGCGTTCTCCACCCTTTTTGAATAAATTGCTCTCGACAAAAAATTATCACCTAAAGCCTTTTTCAACATTATGAACGTTTCGGAACCAGAAATTTGATTCTGCGCACAATATTTACTGGAACTTCTTTGTTGAATAATTTCACCCATCGTAAAAATCGCCGAATGCACTTTATGTACTTTGCGCTAAGGCCATGTACAAGGTGCATTCCAAAGCAAACAGGACGTTTTGAATCTAGAGCCTCCTGTTGGCGCCATCTATATGTCGACTGGACATTTCATCGATCGATTAGTGTTACCGTTGCGAAAATGAGCTTCGAACAAAGAACCAACATTAAATATTGTTTTAAAATTGGTAAAACTTTTATCGAAACATTTCAATTGATGAAACAAGTTTATGGCGATGACAAAGTAGCTAATAAAGTTTCCTACAAGTTTGTCATGAACAATTTTTCTGTAGCTCTTGTCATTTACGAGATAAATACAAAAAAATGCGAATTTCAAAGAAAAATCAGGTTTAGAGCCCTATACTACCTCGCTGGTGTGAGTTACGACTTTGTTGCAATAGGCACTTTTGTGGAGTGTTCGATTCTGAGAAATATGCGTCTCAAGTCAAAGCGATGCCATAAAATACTTCTGATATGTAGGAATTTAAAGATAAAAAACCACGATTGTAGTGTATTTTCTATGGAAAATTTGAACATGCCTTGGTTAATGTTAACATTAAGGGTTAAAATTTTCAGGGAATTTTTTTAGGGTATTTAGAAGGAAATTCCGTGACGGGATTGCAAAAAATTAATTGTTCCAAAAAAAATATAATATATAATATCTATACTATACATGGATTTTCCAAATTTTATTTTGCTTCATTTTACGGTCTACATTTTTCGCCACTTTCAGTTGGTTAAATAGGTCATAAAGTCTTCTTATCCCTATACATTATAAGCCATATTATTCGCATTCTGAATCTGCGTGATATCGCAAGAACTTCTACGATTCGCAGTTAAAAGTAAACAGAGAAGTGAAAGGAAAGAAACCCGAATACTGACCAATTGGTCGACAGAAAAAGAAGAAGATCGAGACAAAAGTGAAATTTCGGTAGTTTTCTGGTTTTGTTTTTGCTTAATTATTCAGCGTTCATTATATCTGTTGTTTTTGTTGTTTGTGTTTGTTTTTATTGCCACTTCTTTAAAGCGCTTTTATAAGTAAACGTGCAAGTATTTGAATATTTTATTTTTATTTTCTTCATAACTGGGATATTAACACGTTTGTTTTGTTTTTGTTTTCTTGAATTTTAACGGTTCAATTAGTTTATTAAGTGTGCTGTTAGCTGCCATGGAAGTGTGTAAATAATGCTCCATAGGCCGGCTCAGCAGTATTGTTGTAGGATTTTAAGTTTTCACCCAAGCACACATATTATCGTTTTGTTTCTATTCGTTGTGAGCAATGACAAGACGAAATATCTCCTATCATCAAACAAACAGCCATCGCATTCGCGACTTAGCTCGCACGTCACTGTTGACAGTCATAATTTCGGAGTCGAATATAATTTCGTCTACATAAGAACCAGTATTAACACCAGAATCAACACCAAGAGTAATTTTAGCTTTAAAATCCAACTCTTGCTAACAGGTGCTTCTTTGGACTGAGTAAACAATTGAGAAGTACAGTCCCCCTTCGAAGAACAAAGACCAAACTATACAAGTCACTTATCATCCTGAGTGTTTATGGTCCTTTGTGAATTGACCACAGCGAATATCGCCGTCGGCGAAACAAAGAGCTTTATGAGATATACGGCGACTTTTACACAGTTCAGCGAATCAAGAGACAGCGGTTGTGCTGGCTAGGTCATGTTGTTCGGTGGAAGCAGAGAAATTGTTAAGTCGGCTATAACCGCGTCAGCGGTGTCTACGTCAGTAAAGAAGAAGAACAAAGATCTTAAGTGACACATTATAGTTAAAGTTTTTCAAGTTATTGGAATATTCATACTATTTTTTATCTTGAATATAAATCCCTTTCATTTATTGCTGTTTTTGGCAGCTATTACGAGTATTTGATTTATATCTACCTACAACAACCAAAATTCAGTCGACATAACCGCCCAGCAGAGTCGGTAATTCCAGCAAACATGTATAGCTTTCAAAAAAAAACTACTCTAGCGTTATCTGCATCCTCAGAGACGCAGAGTATCGAAGAAGATCAGAAACAGTTCATCTGCCAACTCATGCAGCTACTGGAACTGTGCCTATGTACTTTATGGAAGATTTTCCGGAAGGATCTTGGTTTACGTTTACAAAATTCAACTTATGGAAGAGTTGAAACCGAACTTTCGGTTAATAAGCTCACCGATCTCGATTTTCAAAAAAAAAAAAAAAAAAAAAAAAAAAAAAAAAAAAAAAAAAAAAAAAAAAAAAAAAAAAAAAAAAAAAAAAAAAAAAAAAAAAAAAAAAAGTGTGTTCAGCGATAAAGCTCACTTTTATCTGAATGGACAACAATAAGACAATTCGTTGAGGTTGTACATGAGTCCCTGTCGATCACGGTGCTTAAAATCATATAGATCAAAACAATGCATTGATCAGCGCCTCAAATAATACAAGCACCAATTGGTTAGGTGGAAGAGGACCTTTTCCCCACTGATCGGGTTCACGTCTGACCTAAAACCTCTGCCGTGGTGTGGGTCCGGTATCCGACCACAGTGCGACTCCACAATGAACTGAATTTTCAATTCTACCTCCCTTTAGGTTTAAACCACCGAGAGCTAACTACTTACCGTGGTACCAGGTTAACGTCTTCGCTCAGACCTGGCAGCTTTTGCGACTACCAGTTGAGCACCCATTAAACTCTTGACTTTGGACATATGTAGCTGGAAGTCTATAATATCAGTTCAATAAGACAGAAACAATTAATTTATTAAAGGAAACTTTTGCCGAGCACCTTATCTCGCATTGGCCTGTCATGCGATGAAGCGCCGCTTTTTGCGAAACTGAAAAGAAGAAGATCGGAGGCAGTTGCTTTAATTTTTCATTTAAAAATGTTCTAGTGTTTCATTATCTGTCCAATATTTGCCTGTTATAAGTTGTAATGCGTTACACCAAACATGAGTTTTATTGAATTTAAGGTGTACTGCTTTAACTTCAATCATTTGTAAACCGTAATAAGGGTACGGCATCTCCAGATAGCAAATACTTCCACGTATAATTTTCCAATTGTTATTTAAATCTTATTTACTATATTCATCTGCTCAAAGATTCATTTCGTTTAATTAATTTCCCTTTTGAAAGTATTTGGTAGACCAAGAGATTGCCTGCGGCTTGCCGTTTGAACTTTCAGTGATTTCCTTTTCATATGGCCTCTGACACTTTTCCCTTGTAACTGTTTCTCTTTTTTGCATTAACTTTATTTTCTTTTAATGATTTGTCGGTTATTTGTTGTGACGGCCATACCACCACGCTGAGTTAGTGTTGCAAAAATTGCTCTTGTCCTTCGATTTCTCCGTTTTTATGTTCTCTGTTGTTGTCGAGTTAAAATGCAGGTTACAAACAAGCCTTCAGCTTGATGTTGAATTTATGGAGTATTAACATGTATTCAAACGGTGCGCACATAAGAAAATCTAAATAAATATATATGCATTCTAGTATGTGTAATAATTGGGGAAAGAAAACTTATGTTGGCATCATGTTCTGCATTCACTGGTATCTTTAAAAGCGAAAAACAAGAAAAGAAAATAAGTAAAGAATAAATAAACTTTCAGGTGCTGGCAAAACTTTACATTAAAGAGATAGGAAGAGCTAAGTTCGGAACTGAACCGAACATTTTGTACTCTTGCAATTTGCTCTCGATGCTCGATTATGCCGCAGATTAAAGTCAATTGGAAGCTTAAAATTCCTGCATTAGTTCCACTTGTAGATTGTAATATATTAAGCCACTTCACAAAAGTTTACCTTTCGGTTTAATAATTCTTTTTTTCTTCATTAGAAATTATTTATAAGAAAAAAATTCTTTGGCATTTATCTTTTGAATAGTATCTGTTTCAAATGTTGGCCGCGGCTACATCTCAGATGGGCCATCCGTGGAATCCAAGTTTTATAACTCGTTTGAGAATCTCGACTGGTAACTATCGAATGGCACGCCTGACGTCTGCATAGACTTTATGCTTTATATATTCCCGCATGAAAACGTGAAATCTCTCATTGATACATTGATTGATGCGATGGGTGGGAAGTCGTGCCGTCTTGTTGAAACGAAATGTCGCCGAGATCACGAGCTGGAATTTCAGAAATCGAATACAGTCGCCACAACCGGCATCATTTTTCAAGAAATATCGACCGATCATTCCACCGGCTCACAAGCCGCCCCGAATCGTGTCTTTTCTGGATAAAATGACTGCTCTTGAATCTCTTCAGGTTACTTGTCGTCTCAAATGAGGTAATTTTGCTTGTTTACATATTCATTGAGCCTGAAATGGGCCTCATCGCTGAACAAAATTTGTCACGAAAACGTCGGATCTTTGTGGTACTTTTCGCATAAGAAGGACGAGCGGCTTCAGTTTTTGCAGAAACTGCATTTTTTTCGCTTTCAGTTTAAAATCTCGGGGAAAAATGCGCCAATTCATTCCATACGTCAGTTCGAATTTCTGCACTTTATTTTCTTTAGTGGATGCTGGACATGATCGATTAAATCGAAGATTTGGCTGTAAAAAAATGTTCTTGTTGGATTCACAACAATTTACCAGTCGCTCATAAAAAGGATGGGGTAGTTGGCGGAGAAAAGTATTAAAAAAAGACGATAGCGGTGTTTTGAAACACGTCGATATCTTTTTCAATATGAGCCGTAAGTTGTTCATGCACGAAGCATATCCAAGATAAAGGTTGCCTGTTTTTTGGAAAAACTGCAAATGCTGCAACAATCCCACTAGAACAATGCAGATCAAGAAACTCTGAGTGGTATCCGATCGTTTTTTGTGCTAGTTATCTTTCAAGAAATCGGAAAAACCCACAGCCGACAATGCGAGCACTCAAAATGTCGAACTCGTGAGTCATCCATCGTATAGTCCTAACTTGAAATCAAATGGCTTCTTTTTAACTAAGAAGTTAACGTGTTCCGACCCCAGAAGGGGTTTTAGAAGCATTCAGAGTAAATCAGAGTGACAAAAGTGCTTCGACAATTGGTTCAAACTTTTTGCTAATCAATTATCAATTACATCAAAAAGATATTCATTTGGAGCTAATTACATCATAAAGAGATCTGTGGGGGCTAATTCATTTTTATCTGTATACTATGTATTTAAATTTCTAAGATGTATTTCTCTAAGATTTTATTCTGTTTCTTTAATTATTTAGTGTAACCTTTTTTATTTGTACTTAAGTATTTGAATCTGAATTGAATTTGATAAGTGTGTTAGTTTGTTATTAATTTGTTTGTTGTTTTGTTTTATTTTTTCATTCGTGAAAATTTCTTTTTCGAGCCAACTTCTACAACAGCTGGCAGCTGTGCGAGTAAGTGGAAAGTGTGAGAAGTTCACGGGTTCTTCTAGCGCACTTGTCATTTGTATTAGTATAGGAATGCTACGCATTAGTTAGCAAAAAAAAGTATGAATTTTCTTCGTGCCGCCATAAATTTTATGGTATAAGATGGCGGGCGATATATTCGCGTTAACAACGCGAAAAAATATCGCCGCTTAAAACGGCAACAGAAGTGATCTAAAAATCTTCTGACAAAAAAGAAACTTTGACCTATTTGGTATATACATATGTATGTGTGTGCACATGTACGTAGAAATTTATCATACTTTGAGGGCAACACTTCGAAAAAACATTAGCTCGATGTGGCATTTTGCATCAAAAATGTGAAATTGTTTTGTATCCTGGCGTTTTAAGGTAAAAGCCTATCAAAAACATGCGCATCAAAGGCCACACGTGTAGGTGGCAAGGGGTGACTTTCGCTGGTTAAATTGACTTTGGCAGTATCAAGCGCGAATAAATAAAAACACAATAAAAACCTTGAAGTGTGTATCAATTATGTCTAATTTTTTATTCTTCTATCCTGGCTTTATAACTGAGGAAGGCACCAGCCAGTTTTTGGCGCATGGTTGTACTATTTATGGAATACTTTCATCTTTTTGTAGGTTCTTTATAAATGAATTTTCTGTGGTACCTGTTTTTTTAGTCATACATACATATTTCTCGCTTCTCTGCCCGTTTTTGCGCACCCAATGAAATCCAATGCTTCCAATGACGTGGGGGTCTCTGTTTTCTGCTGCCATCCTTAGTTTATACCATTTAGAATACATTTCGATTTGGTTCCAGCCACGGCTTCTACCTTTATCGTGAACATAAGAAGCGATGAAAAAGAAAATCTCATTCGACTCACTCAGATTTATTTAACATAGAGAAGGATGAACGGACTGGGGGCTACTGAGAACTAATATTGATGCCATCAGTCAAAGAACCTTACAAAATATTCTATCTTAGCAGTTTACTTCTATTGCGTAAACTATCATTATAATAAGAAACTATAAATACTAAAACCACCCTGTATACACATTGGGTTTCTGTTCAGAGTTTTTGTGAATATTCTTCTAAATTTTGCCAACAAGTAATATTATATATGGGGACTAAAGGAAGTAGTGAGCCAATTCAACCTTTATTAGATACACATACAAACCATTGTCAGAGAAGAACAATCCCTGAATTTCAATTATATATATCAGGCATTGATCAATATTTTATATATAAGAAAGACCAACTATAGGTACCGATGTCTAAATATTCGGTACCTAGGGGCGTGGAACGATTTTGTTGGATTTGAACAATTTTTGGTCATAAGTTGGCATACACTAAGGGCATTATTCGTGCAAAGGTTAATCTCGTTATATTAATTACTTCTTGATTTGCGTACTGGAAACTGAACGAATCAAATGGAATTTTAAATTGTGCTATATGGGAAATAGGTGTGGTTGTTGCTCGATTTCGCTCCTTTTCACAACGTGACATAGAACTATGAAACAAATGCCATGTACCAAGTTTTGTCGAAATCTGGTCCCGAGATATGAGATTTCACTGAAAAGTGTGCGGTGCCACGCCCATTGTCCAATTTCACACCGGCTTGCATAAAGCTTTCTCATAGCATCCCGGCGGCAATTCTAATTTTTGTAGCTTAAGCGATATGCGCAGTAAACTTATTAGAGGGCGGGCCACGCCCACTTTCCAAATTTTTTTCCCCACAGGTGCCCCTGTGCTAACTGTAAGTTTTATATTTTATTTAGATGTTAAGTTATGGAACTTAATAGGTTTTCGGTTAATGGCGATTTGTGGGCGTGGCGGTGGTCCGATTACGATCATCTACTGAAGTGGAACTGTTTTTTGTCCTAAGAAGTCTGTACACCAAGTTTAATCAATATATCAAATTTTTTACTCAAGTTACAGCCTGTTCGGACGGACGGACAGACAGACAGTCAGCCGGATTTCAAACTTTTCTCGTCACCCTGATAATTTATATTACGTTGGCAAATGTCTCCCTTCCGCCTTTTTGTCTTTTGAATTACCTCGCTACAGAGCTCGCACATGGCAATACTATACATCTTTGAAAGGTCTTGACATAACCTACAACACGACGCTATGCATGATTAGTTTGGATATTGCGTTTAACAATTATAGACATGTAAGCATCGAGTTCACTAACGCCGAAATTCGCGTTATTTCAAACTTTTCCTTCATTAAAGGTAGATCCGTTAAAGAAACATTCTGTGAGATTAATGCTGTTTTGGGGAATGGTACTCTCTCACTTCGAACTGCGGAGGAATGGTTTCGACGATTCAGGGCGGGTGAAAACGACACCATGGATAAACCAGTCGACCTCTGACGACGAATACCGATCAAATCGTGGAAAACATTGAGTTAGACCGGCATGTGGCATCTCGTGACTTCGCCCAGATGATGGGTGTTAGTCACCAAACCATTTTAAACCATCTGCAGAAGGCTGGATACACAAACAAGTTTGATGTTTGGGTGTCGAATTATTTGACGCAAAAAAACCTTCTGGACCGCCTGCGATATGCTGCTGAAACTGAACGAACTCGACCCATTTGTGAAGCGGATGGTGACTAGCGGCGAAAATTGGATCACATACGACAATATCAAGTGAAAACGGTCGAGGTCGAAAGCCCGTGAATCATTCCAAACAGTGGCCAGGGATTGACGACTAGGAAGGATGTCCAGACGCTTAATTCTACCATCTACTTCAACAACTGAACTGCTCGAAGCAGACGATCTACCATGGCATGAATGGAGTAGTGTTCCACCAGGATAACGCCAGATCACACACTTCGTTGATGACTCGTCAGAAGCTACGGGATTTGAATGGGCGGTTTTATCGCATCCACCATATTGCCCGGAGATAGCGCCAAGTGATTGCCGCCTGATCCTGTTCATGGCGAACGCCCTTGTTGGTGTAAAGTTGAACTTCAAAGAGACTTGTGTAAAGTGGTTGTCCGAGTTCTTCGCAAATAAGGAGGGGGCTTCTACGAGGGGGGGGTATTATGAAGTTGGTGTCTAGATGGAAGCAGATTATCGAACGAAACGACGCATATTTGAACTAAATCCGAACACTTTTTATAAAACATTGAATAAAGAGAAAAATTACCGAATTTCAAAGAATAATATGTCAGCTTAAAAAATGTGTAACCTCACACTTCCTTGTGACTCAGATTATAAAATAATGAAGGGAATTTTAATTTATAGCATTTTAAATATTAAAAAGTAAAATATTTAACCACAAGTTTTTGCTGTGTAAAACACTTCTCTGTGGGCAAAGGGGTCAATGTCAAAAGTAAGTGTTAGTGTTATGGATTTAAGTGACACGCACGCACACAAATATATGAAATCTGTGTGGTATTTTTTGTTTACTTCATGTGAAAGGTAAATTTACCGTAATGTGCGCCAAAATCCATAGGAGGTTAAGCGCAGGTGCAAAAAAGAAAAATTTCTCTCTAAAATTAGAACTGTTATGCCGATTTATCATTCATATAAAAATTATTATTGTAGGGAAGCTCATTGCAGAAGCGTGCTGAAATGGAAATAAAGCGGGAATATATATAGACTCATAGACATTTTGAATATCTACATATTTGATGCTTTAAAATTATTCCAGTTTTAGATATTCATAAGAAGTTTACGAATGTGCGTATAAATATATAATATTGGGGGCAAGTAAGAAGGTAGTGCGTCTGTGGTTAACGCGAGTTCAAAGGACATGGAATCACCGCAACATTTTGAATTGAATTTTATTACGTCTAGTGTTCGCCTAAGGCGGTTAATGCCATTATATTTTGGCTATAAATTCAAGCTTGCCGTTCGATTCTCGGATGTTGTGATATTAAATTCTAAAAAATCATTCTTCATTTAAACAAAAGATGAACTTAAGCCATACAAGATATTTCCATATGCAGTAATAATATGATCTAGCAGTTTTTGTCCATTTAAACTTCAGTAGAAGTAGCTGGGGGATTGATTAAGCAAAGGCTTATGTATACGTTAGAGGGTCCAATTTGGACTTATGCACAAATATTTTAAAGTTAGCGAGATATTGATGCACAATAATACTCACAATAATAATGAAATATTACTTAACCTACCAATTTATCCATTCGTAGTTGGTTGCTAACTTTAATTCATATGAATTGTGCAAATTATTATTTCAATGCTAGTTATAAAATGGCTTACATCTCTGTAACGATTATTTTGAGTTTCCCAGCAAAACATTGTAAAGATTTTTAATTTAAAAACCATTTGTCGAAATATCTTTTTTCTAAGTTGGCATGACTGTCAGTGACATGTTACTTCAAAATATTCCATATATATATATATATATATATATATATTTTACCTATAATAAAAGCTTGTGTTTCTGTAGTACATAAAGTGCATTTGGCGATTTTTATGATGAGTGAAATTATTCAACACTTCGGTGATAGTTGTTTGTCAAGAGAAAGCGTTTTTGACTGGTACAAAATATTCATAGACGTTGACGATGAATCACGCCCAGGACGGCCATAAACATCAACTAATAATCAACAGGTCTTTAAAATTAAGAAATTGGTGGTTGAAAACTGACGTTTAACAGTCAGGGATCTTATTGCCATCGTTCGCATATCGGCAAGATCAACAACAATTGCTGTGATTTACGTGAGTACCTGCCGGCGACGTACAATGCGTTGATCAGCGCCCCAAAGTATAAATGCATTTTGCACGTATTTTTGATTCCAATTAGTTTATGTGGATAGGGACACCTTTGTAACTTTGGTCGGGTACAAGGCCGTTCTAAAACCTCTGCCATACTTTAAGTCCGACATCCGGCCGCAGTGCGACTCCACATTGGTTTTTTCAACCCTACCTTTTAAAGTTTAGAATAAAATTTCAAGCTGAATATTATATCACTATTTCTGATATAGACTATGCTGACATTTTAAGGCGAGCGCAGAAAGAAACACATAGTGAATATCGATTTTATTCGCCTCCTACAACAGGCATGCCTTACCATGGGTAAATTCTAAGCCCTAACCGCAATGAAAATCGGCAGGATCAACGTCCGATGTGTTTAACGTAGGTACCTGCTGATGACAGCCTTACCCTGCGGTACTCAAAAGTACAATGGATCAAATCAATGCGCTGATCAGCGCCCTGAAAATACCAAGCATTTTCGGTACCAATTGGCATTGTGGAATGGACACACTAATCACCTTGGTAGGGTTCGAGGCCCATCTAAAACCTCTGCCATACTTTGGGTCCGGCACTCCACATTGAGTGATCGAAACACTCTGCCCGCATTTGGGTATAAACCACAACCACCATGATAATCCCCGAGGGGTCAGTCCGCATGAGCAGGTTGGAGTCAACTCCAAGGGCTATTGCTCAGCGTGGTACCAGAATTAAGTCTCCGGTCAGGCCTCGTAGCCGAAACTACTACCAATTGAGCTCCTTACTGTTCTGTATTGGTAACCAGGGGTTAGACCCCATACTCCCATGCACACACAATCCCTCTTCTTACCTAACCTAACGTTTCAGCCAATTGTCTCGCCGTCTAAATAACTCATGTGCAAACCTTACAAACGTCTCTAACAGTTCAGCATTCCAGCTAGTGGAGATCACACCGCTCACATCTAGCCGTCCATTTATATAACTAATCCCCATTCCCCTAAAGCTCCTGACGTCTGAGTACATTGCGCATTCTGCAATGACATGTACAATCGTCAGGAGCAGTCAGAACAATTTAAAAGATCATAACCACGTCTAAGCAGGTGAAAAATTATTATCGTGTTGCCAGTTTTCTTCAACTATCGAAGTGTGGTGAACTCCGAATTCCTTCCGAGAAACCAAGTTTTCGTCAAGGAATAACACTTGAGTGTAATACGTCATTTGCCGAAGCTATTCGTAAAATAGGCCGAAGTTATAGGCCAACAACTCTCGATTTGTCCACCACGATAGTACACCCTTGCTTATTGCATTGATTCTTTGTAAGTTTTTTGACAAACTTTTAACCAATATTGTGCCACAACCACTGCATTCCACTGATTTATGTAACTCCGTTTGACTTCTGGCGACTTCAAACGGCTGCTTCGGCGAAATCATTTTTAGTCAGTTGAAGATATTAAACCTGAAGCGCTACATTCATTAAAGGTTATTCCAGAAAATTATTTTAACAACTGTTTCGAGGTTTGATAAAAATGTTGGTGTATTGGAGCCAAGAAGAATTGCTTTGAGGAAGATGACATAGATTTTGAATAATTAATTATGAATGCTTTGTTTTTGAACAAAGTGCTTTTTTTAGCTTTTTTGTGAAGATTTCAGCCGCCTGAGAGCTTAATGTATTTGATAAAATTTTGGTCTCAAAGTAAACGAGTTGGAAAAGATAGATACTATCGAAATTTGTCTTTTTTGTGGGAACACTCATGAAAGAGAATTTATAGAAATGTCACAAAATATTTAAAATCTTTCTCTTAAATCAGAAAAAACTACTATTATTTTGCCTCCTATACAAATACTTGGAAGGCAAATAAAAACCACAATAATTATATATTTGAACCTAGCAGGAGACTTTGATGCCAATACATTTTAAACCTTGAACTAGGCTTACCAGTTGGTTAGCATCCAACAAGAAGATCCTATAAAGTATATAGGAATTCTTTTCTTATATAAAATGAAACACTTGCGGAATTGGTACAACGACACGTCTTTCCTTTATTAGATACGATTTGCAACTCTACGTTCTCGTTCGTAGTCAGTAAGCGTTCTGCATTTTCAAAGTTGCATTCAGCAGGTCTGTCCGGACTGTGTTGTCCGAAACTCTCCTAGAAGTATGTAGCCATACTTGTATATATAATGATCAGCGTGACAAGCTGAGTCTATTAAGCCATATCCGTCTTTCTGTCCTTCAGTCCACGCCTATTCCTCACCAAGGAGCTGCTCACTTGTTGGAAATGTCGATATCGAACAACAGTAGCATATAGCTACCTCACGAACTAACCTATCAAAATCAAGAAAAAGCTATTTTTATTACCTTCTATGCATTAAAAAAGCACCTGACGAAAGCCTTGAAATAATCTCGCACCGCTCCCGAAAATTTTTTATGTGGGTCGGTCCAAACGGTTAAATAATTGGCAAATGCTACCACAAACTAGTGTGGAGCTATGAGATTAATTATTTATGAAAAGTGTGTAGAGACTACATGCAACCAAATAAATGTGATTAAAGGCAATTAACTTTAACTTCCCCATAAAAACAAAAACAATACAAAATGTTTAAAAAATAAATATCCGCCGCTAACTCATGTGTGTTACATTGAAGGAATCCACAAAAAATCGTGGTAGAATGACATACTACCTCCGCATACTGTACCGCTCTTAATTTTCTGCTCTATTGCTCAGACTTGATGAGCATTTGATATGGCTTTACTAAATGTATCTATTTCTCATATATTTTTATATAGTTTTAATTTTTTAATTTTATTTCTAAAATTAATATTGAGGTTTTTATACCTCAGCCGAAGTTGTCTATACTCCGAAAGGTAAAATATTGTTTTGATAATCATAATTATATGTTAGAACAACTAAATTGTAAGACAAACCATTCATTCGTACTCTTTGATTAACACATTTTCAAGTTGACTGAGAGAACTTTGCGAGAAAAATATGTATTTGACCAATGCTAATTGTTGATTGGTTGGCATTCGTTAAAGTTCATAACGTACTAAATCTGACAGAATTGAACTAAAGCTTCCCAGATTTATTAAAAAATTCGAAATAAATTTGTTAGTTACTAAAAGGTTACTATTTTACTTCAAATAAAGCATTTCTTTCTAGTTTTAAAAAGTTGCGTATACGCCATGTCATGCCTTTTCTACCTTCAATGCATCGCTAACAGTTTTTGATCAAACTTAAATTATCGAAAGTAGTAAAAAAAACATAAACTCAAGTATATAAAGTAAAGTATTAACAACAACACTTTAAAAAAAAGCGGCATTTGCCTTTTCATTGTGTATGCATATTTGTGTTGCATTGAGTAGCACACTTTTTATGGCCGCACTGGCTGGCTAGTTGGCAGCTGTTGAAAGCTGTTTTGCATTATTCAGTGTAGGTGCAATTCCACCTCTTTTTTCTCGTACTTTTTTGCTTCACACATCATCCATCGCTCGATATGCCATATGGAAATGTAATTCTTCTTCTTGTGTTGCGCTGAATAATTTTTATGGATCAAATGCATGCGAGCATGAGCGAAATGGTTTTCAGCAACAAAATATTTACAACACTTCCAACAACGCTCACGAAGCTACCTATTGGAATTTTATTCATATGATTGAAGGACAAAGTAATAGAGTCTTGGTTCGTTGAATCGAAGTGTAATGAACTTGGGAAATATTGCGCCCCACCCTGTAGCGTCCATGGTACAAAGCTAATGCGTATTTATGATATAACAGTATATAAAACATGGTTCATTGCACACATAAGTTCTGAATCGCGATGTCCTCTTCATTGATTTCCGACAACAACTTTCCTAACTTAACTTGTGTATTCATTGTTTCAATGTCTTTTGCCAGCTTTATGTCAGTTTCGAAATAAAAAATGGATGTCATCAGCAGAAAAAATATCGTGAAATTGGAAATTGATTACTACAAATAGGAGCTTATAGAAATCCATGTATTTGTTTACGATTACCATTAACATATGCGCTTTATAGCATAAAAGGGCATAACAAATATTTCTCTTGATTTTGTTTAGAGATTTTAAATGACAGCTATTGGCTTCAGTAGTGCATCTGATCAATATGTTCGGAGATTGTAGCGATGTTTTGGGAATATGCCATATTTAGTGAATTTACCTTGTCTAATAAAAAAGTTTTCCATACAAGGACTTTTTGTATGGCAGCTGTAAGCTATTGTTGTCCGATATCGATTTAAAAATTATTAGCTTCATTGTGAGAAAAAAACGTCTAAAAAATTTTTTAACTTTCGGACAGACAGATATGGCTAAATCGATTACGCTTGTCTCGCCAATCATTTATACTTACTTTATAGGTATACAACGTTTTCTTTGTGGGTTTTATAAACGTAGTGGAAAACTGAGTATAACATGTTCTTTTGTATAGCAATAAGGTTCTTCATAGCGTTTACGAGGCATTGGAAAGCCAACCATCTAATTCTGATGCCACCGAATAGGTTGTCAAAAAAGTCTTGCGGTATTAAAAAAAAAATTATGTGATATCAGACTAAGAATGACGAAGAGCAAAATAAATATTAGTTTTTTCTAAAATTAGATATATGAAATTGATATGTCTACTGTCTGTTTCTCTCGCCAATTACTTCTTTTCCATTTAATTTTTCCTTTATCATTTATTTCCACAATTGGCTTGGTATTTAATGCAGGCTTTTTGTTGTTACGTTCTTGTAATGCTTTTGCAGGCCCCGTCTAATATAAAGTACTTTAATTTCCGGAACAATAACGACAACTTCATACACTTGATTAAAAGGCGAAATATATCCATATATATTACTGTTTTCTCCTATTTGTGTACTATTACTTTCTGTTGTCTTTTCATTCCTGGGTACTAATTTGTTTGAAATTATTTGGTTCTTGCTAGTGAATTCCTGACTGTCTGAATGTCGTAATGAAAATGAGAAATATATTGTCATTGTCCTAGTTTTGTAATGCAGAGAAAAGTTGCTAATTCCTATTTGATCACTTTCCTCTGAAATATTCCTCATAAGCTTTTAAGAACCCGTCACTAATATTTTGTATTGGAAATGTGGCATTTCATTATTCTCGGTACTTTAGTTTTCTTTTAGCTGTCAGTGTACAACGTAAATGTACTAGTTCGATTGGTGAATAAGCAAGGGCTTACACTCAATATACTTACATAAAATAAAGTAGGTATGGGCTTAATTCTGGAACAGAAGAAGTGTGAAATATTTCATAAGATCTGGCCAAATAATTATTATAAAAGAAACGACGAAATTATTCAATTAAAAAAACCCTTTTCTAAGGTAAATATTTTACTTAACTTTAAAAAGTTAATTCACGTACCAAACCAATAAGTATGTGACTAATAATTTTATATTGAAAACGACACAGTCCCTTGTTTTGTAGATCTTATTATTTGATTTACCATTAGAGAAATTAAATAAGTTGACACGGACAATGCAAAGGTATATGAAAAGTATTTGCACAACAGTTAGGTCGGGTTAGATTGATGTTTTCTCTCTATGGATGAGGATAATACTTAGCCTATTACTTATATACAAGCCTTAGTTAATCCGACGTTAAGACGATGTAGCTATCGGCATAATGTCCTGAACATATCGCAAATATGCTTGGGGGTTTTATTTCTACCATCGATATTTCACCTGGATTTTTAAAAGTGTGAGGTAAGAAGTGTTTTGTTTTTTTGCCTTGATCAGGTAGAAGCGATACATTCGATCGACCAGTGTAATCGTAAAAGAACCCGACAATAGAGACAATGAGTTTAGGACATCTTTCACTAGTCTTGATCGCACCGTCAGCGAACGCAAGTCTAATAGCACTACGCTACCACAGTAGTGAACAGTGCAGTAGATCTCCTGCCACGTTTATCGCACTCACCTTCGCTTGGAAGATGCTGCAGTGGTCAGGAAGCCTAAAACTGCACCTGGTTGAAAGCTCCCAATAGTATGCACCTCCACCAACTTTTCTCGCAAATTTTAATCCATTGGTGAAAAAAATCTCTGCATCCTTCTCCTCTAGCAGGTCTTTCCCAAGCTTCCCTCGAAGATATGTGAGCTAGGGATAGGCTCGTCAACTTCGTAACCCAAGTATTGTGGAATGTCATTGAGACGTGCGAAGATTCCACAGTGCACAAGGTCAAAGTAATTTTATAAGTATTCATATTCTCTGCCATTATAGAGAAGCATAGCCATATTTTTATTTAATTTTTGCAAAATATTCCCGAGCGTATTCTAAACTAATAAGTTGCCGCAACAATGAATAGATGTGCTCGAAATATTCATAAGAAAAATCCTTCCACATGCCAGACTTATTCTCGGGGCGTAAGAAGGTCAAATTCGAATAAATTTTCTTGTTTAACGTACGCATTTCCTTGATGACTGGGGTCCTAGCCCACCGTTTCTAGAAACATGAACTGGCAAGTTTTTCTTTTAACAATAAGGCATTCCAATTGGATATTCCCAAATTATTGTGAGAGAGCCTTAGTAGCCAATTATTGCTCACTGCCCTCATTACTCATACTAACTTTCGATGCCCAAGAGATTTGCTTACCTCAATTTTTACCAATTAGTAACTTAAAGAGTACAATATTCATATTTGATTGTGCAACGGCTAAATCCTTCCTTTGGTTTTCTCGCCAGCGCTTCAGTTACTTACTTATTGAGAGTATTCTGCCATAAGGAGCAAGCAACTGCTTAGCGTATGGAAATAGTAATAACAAACTATCTGGCCAAGCTTTACCAAACAGCAACTAAACCTTGCTTTACTTATTGAAAGAAATGAAAAAAGAAAGTAAACTTTATGTTCGATTGATTGAGATAAGAAGTAAAAGTTGACGAAGTACCCGTATTCCACCTAGGAAGCAGTCGAAATAAATTCTTAAGCACATACACACAAAATAGTTAGTTAATCCCCGGAGGACACATTCGAAGCATATGTGTAGTTTTAATCAATAAAATTGCGGCAGAATATGTAGMGAAATKTATCGGAWTTGCAAATTAAGCGGATGGTTTTTCTCTAATTATTTGGWTTTTGCTGGTTTCTATYAGATTGCTTTTAGTGAAATACTTTTCGCGCTAATTATTTATTACTAATAAATGAATGAAGATTGTCATGTTGTTGCGAAGCAAATCCATAATAAAAAGTGTTTGATTAGGTGTGTGGTTTTCAAGAAGTAACAA
>NW_017537064.1:209911-211597 GCF_001853355.1 Bactrocera latifrons
AGCATGTTTTATAAATGTGAATTCACTTATTGGAGTGAGTTGTGAAACGATGCAAAAGTAGATACTTTACAAACTGACACACTTATAAGTCGAAGGGCTGACATTTGCACCGCTGCAAGTAACTCCAAGAAATGATAGTCATACAAGAATAATTAAATAAAACCCCGGGCATCTTAACCAGATTGTCTGCTGATTTAATTAATACAGAGGATGATTGATTACGACTAAATAAGTTTCATCGTTCATTTGAATTGCAGATAAACTTGCTACACTGACGAGACAGCTCCATCAGTTCGGAGACCGAATGTCGTCATTGTGAAAAAGTTTGCCTTCATGACAGTTGAGTGGAGATCTTAAATGTCTGGTAAAAATTAAGTAAGTGGGTGCAGCTAGTTCAGGTGGTTGTGCCGCCAGCATTCCCTCAAGACACAAGAAATATCATATAGTGCTTTGGCGGCCAGATAGCAACATGTAAGGAATTGAGTCGCTGATGTTTGAGAATTGATGATTATGACTCTTCTACCTCTCAACCAGAAATTAGTTTAGTTAAACCATTTAACAGGAGTGAGTCTCCAAAGCAGGCAGCGCTTCGAAGCAATTGTGTTAGTGCTACCTTTGTGGCAACCAGATCCAATTGAAAGATGATGGAGTGGTCAAGAAGCCTAAAACCATAGCTTACGTTAAGTTGACGAAAAGCCACTGCCACTATCCTCCCAAAATTTCTGAGTCTGAAGGCAACTTTCGCGTCCATCTTGCGGATGTTTGGTGAGATGTTGTTTTTCCACGACAGTTTCCTATCTAGGATGAACCCCAGGTACTTAACTCTATAAGTAGGTCGAATACACGTTGCTCACATCATTGGTAGATGCATCTCCAGGATGTTTTGCTTCCTAGAAGTCATTTTCTGCAGAGTTGGTAACGACACTATTAAGTCGGCTCATACACGGAATTTCCAAAACAGATATATGGAGGTTTGTATTGAGTAAAACAAATAATTTTTATTTCAACATAATATAGCTTTTAACACAATTTATTTTAAATTTTTGGTAAGAAATTTTTGCCGTTACGCACGATTTTAATAATAACTGGAAAAATGAATTCTATTACAATTACACATCTTTAAATACATGTGATAAAAATACAAAATAATGCTGCGGTGGTAGACTTTCTTCTACGCTCTCTCATAGTATAATCAGTATTCTAATGAGACAAAAGATAGTAAGACTTTTTAATTTAAATTTCACGCAAAAACTCTTTTCTCGAAATATTTCTTTGACCTAAGAAAAATGCAAGTACGATTAGCTCCAAAATCACTAAATTTTTTTTTTGGAAAAGTAGCGTCACATAAGCGTCTGTACAACAATGCTTTCCGACTCACCAGGGCATCACTAAATGTATTATAACTGGCGATGAGTGTTTAATCTATGCTCATGACGCAGAAACAGACTATCAATCGGCCGAATATCGTGACGAAGGTGAGTCGAAGGTGAAACCTTCACGTCAAAGGGGTTCAGAAATCTTGGCTTTGTTGACCGTTTTTTCAATTATCCAGATATGGTCGAATTGCTTCCAACCGGCTAAACTATCAACAAAGAATACTATTTGAGTGTTATTTGTCGTTTGCGCTTAGCCATTCGTAAAAAGAAGTCAGAATTATGAACCGACAAATCTTAATTTTTGCATCAC
>NW_017537064.1:212132-213566 GCF_001853355.1 Bactrocera latifrons
AAAATACAAGGTTTTGTACGATGACAGTTTTACATCAGAAAGGTAATGTAATGCTTACGGCRCTTGTAAATATGTATCAACAACTGATGATTGGAAATATTTTTATGAAAATAATATGTTTGTTTGGTGTAGCTGAAACCAAGCTGTGTGTGCTTAAACTTGACATGTTCCATATATAAACTTCAATAACATTCGGTGTGTTTAACGTGGGTAGCTGATGACGACAGCCTTACCCCAGGGCGCTCAAAAGCACAGCGGATAAAATTAATGCATTGTTCATCGCTATAAAAATGGTAGGCATTTTCAGTACCAATTGGCAATGAGGAGTGAACACACTAACCAAAATAAAAGGGTTCGGTGCCTTTCTAAAATCTCTGCCGTACTTCGGGTCTGGCACTCGGTTGTAATGCAACTCCACATTCAACTGACAAAGTGTCAGTTTTTACCGCATTCCGGTTTTAACTACAACAACCATGATATTTTCCGAGGGGGCAGTCCGTATGAGCAGCTTGGAGCAAACACGAAGGGCCCCTACTCCCTRTGGTACTAGAATGAAGTCTCCGGTCAGTTGAGCTTCCAACCACTCTGGACTGGTGACCAGGGGTCTAGGGGTTGGATCCTCTAACATTAGCACTATTGTTCCAACGGTCTTGCAACCTACACCTGACCCTTTAATCTAGAAGCCTTCTGCTCCCTAGATATTCCTCAATCTCCATATCACCATCGAAAATCCAATCATTCCGCAGCAAATACACACTCAAGCCCCTTCTAATTCTGAAATAAGGGGTGTACTTAACAAAAAGTGAATACTATCCATTAAGACGGTGCGACATACAGACAAGCATCATACAACTCTGTAGTGAGAAGAGTCACCGGTGACAATCTGCCCTTAAGTAGCATTGTTACCGTTTTTCCATCGATATGTCCACCCCACATCTAAACCCCAAGTATTTAAAATTTTTAAAATTGTCCTCACGCCCGCTCTAACACAGACCGGAAACGACCTTTGACCAGAAAAAGAAGGCCATCCGCATAAGAATGTAAGCTTGAACAGCCAGCTGAAAACTTAGTATAGTTTTATGGTGATAAAGAGGGCGATTTGACAATTACTTTAAGGTCTGCTATGTAATCAGATCTGCATGTTATTGATGCYTTACAAAATACCAGCCACTTCTAGATGACCACTCGATTTAATGTCCTCGATGTTGCTTTACTATACACAAAGCTAAGCATAATACCAATCATGCCACTTTATGATATCATCAGCGCTTTTTTATTCGTTCAAAATACAATGCATTGTCCTAATGCTTTTCCTGCGGCGTAGATGTCGGGAGCTTACGAGTGAAATGCGCAACTATGGATGTTCCATACGTTTTCAGAGCGGTGAGGGGAGAAAAAATTCAATACCTTTGGAATGGTATGAATGAACAGAAT
>NW_017537065.1:0-31232 GCF_001853355.1 Bactrocera latifrons
TCACAATAATCCAAGAATTTTTCCTTCATTATTATTGTTAGTTTATACAAAGAATTATTTTTCACTTTTTAGTTTGATAWGCTTTAAAAGCGTGTTTTTTAGTTTTTTTAATTTTAGAATAATGTTTCAATATTTTGGTGGTGACATATTCACATGTGCACGCATATGTCTGTTTGTATGCTTGTGCATCATTTGTTCGGCAATGTATACAAATATTTGTACATATATGTACATAAGTATATATGAATGTATGAGCATGCAGATCAATGCGCGCATTTTGTGTTTAATTTTTAAGTGCATTTTGTATCTAATAAAACCTTTATAACGATTGTATTGAATCTTGTGCATTTTTCGTTTTAACAAAAAGGGTGAGTGACCGAGAAGGTGAGTTTTCGTAGATGATCCTTCGAGCCATAAAAAAAGGCACTGTGGCTAAATAAAGTCAATACAATTAAGATTTGAAAAAATAAATCAATAAAAATCTTAACTTGTGAGAAAGTGCGGTAATAAAAACCGAAAAGGTAATTATAAGTGACAAAACCAAAAAAAACCAAAAAAAAAAAACCAAAGAACATATGTGCCAGTTTTGGATAGCAGCAAGTGCTGTGATCAGGTGCTATAAAAAGTATATATATATAAAAAAATGATAAAAGTATAAATAAATAAAAGTGCTGTGCAAAAAGCATACAAATACGTATATAGTTAAAGAATAAAAAATTCACAAACATAAATTACTACGTCTAGGCTACCACATATAAAACAGAACAAATATAATAAAAATTAAATGATCATAAATCGGGCGCGTTGTAACCTTAAAAATACCAAAGTGTAAAACTTAAACCGGACGCGGTTTAACAATAAAAATAGCAAAATTATAATAATAATCGGGCGCGATATAATTATAATAAAATAACAACTAATCCATACCTACATGCATACATACTTTACAAAGGAGGAAACTGGAGCAAGAGGACATTAGGAAATGGAGGAAATTAGGAAAGGAATATTAAACACAGGAGGAAACAGGAGTAAAAGAACACTAAACACAGGAGGAAACCGAAACGAAAGCAGAGGATAATATCCCCAAAATTATCTGAATATATGTACTTTTTTCTCTCAAAACTCCCTTGAGGCGAGACAAAGTAAGTCGTTTCCATTATATATTAACATATGTAAATATGTATGATATTATACTGTTTTATCAAATATAAAACCTATATATAATAATCCGTTTGATCGATTTCTAAAGGGGTCAAAAAACAGTTGAAAAAATATATCATCCATATATTTTTTACAAATACAAAAGAAATCATTTACTGCCTTCTAGGCTTATCCTTGTGTATACAAATACACTCACTACAACAGAAAGCCAAAAAATTATATTCAAGTATTTACTTGCAAATWTTTCTAGCAATAGCCCTTTCTATTTCTTCAAACAGTAAGCAAGATTGCATAAAATAGGTAAATAAAAGGCATAAAAAGCATAATTTCCAATGTACTAGCGAGAATAAATACGAACATACATATTTACATATGCACTTACCTAAATCATACTTATCAAATACATAAATGCAGCAAACATAAAGTTGTACCTACAAGCAACTTAGCTTAATTATAAACAATAAACGGAATTAAAAAAAAAAGGTTATTGACTCCGTATACCGCCTTTACGAGTACTCCTATACAAGGACATACGGATAAATCCGTAATAGAAAATATATATAAAATCGAAACTAGTTAAATACAATAGTGCGGTTAACAAAAACGATTAATTTGTATTTTAGTAAATTTGAGGGAATAACAACTCTTATTTACTTAAAAGAGTTTTAGGTTTTCGGTATTTATGAGATATATCTCATCAAATTTTAAATCCAAATTGTTATTTATTGAGCACAGATTCAAAAGAATCTAAAACAGGTCAGTTTCTTACAATTCCAAAAATCGCTGACGACGATAAACAAAGCACACCTGCAGAAGCTACACGCTCAAAGCACGGTACAAAGCAAAAAAAGATCAAAAGATCTGACAATATCTAGATTTATCACTGAAAGTGATAGTTTTATAAGATATTGTACGAGATTTCAAGCTTCTCCTATTACTGATATCACGGAATCAGTTTTAAATATGAAACTAGAAAGTGTTAACAATCTATGAACACGCCTTCTGGCAGCGTACGATACAGTATTAAATACTGACGACGCAGATCTCCCAGAAAGCTCAAAAGCTTCGGCGAAAGTCAAGTATGATAACTGCCGCGATCAGTACGAGTTAAGAAAGGGAATGCTAACTGAAGAAATAAGTTTAGTAAGGCCAAGTAGAGTCACTACTCCCCCTCCCAGAGCAGTTACAACACCAGAAGCATATATAAATGCATGTATCTAGAAGTACCAGCGTGTGATACTGAAGTTTTTAATGGATGTTATGACCCATGGCCGTCGTTCCGACATTCACAAGCACAAAAGCTATACCATCTCAGGTATAAAACAAAAGCGGAAGCGGGCAGTATCGTCAAACAATTCGCTTTAAATGACGAAAATTTTAAACTGGCTTGGGAAGCACTTGTCGAAAGGTATGAAAGTGAAAGGGTTATGATAGAAAACCCAATAAAAACTTTATTGCATTTGCCAAAAATTCAACAAGAAACTATCCAGGAATTTCAAAATTTATATTCGACAGTGACCAATTGCTTATCAGTGTTAAAAACACAAAATATCTCCACAGAATCGTGGGACCCTATGATAGTAACCATTTGCACAGAAACACTGTGCGTACGATGGGAACAATCACTTGTGGAAAGGAAAAAAAAGCCCACATGTGAGCAAATGAAAGCGTTCCTCACTGCTCAGTACGAGAGAGCTGAACGAATTGACAACAAAAATATAAATGTAAAAAGTCATCGAAATGACTCAAGTACAATACAATAGACACGTTAATAAAAGTGACACTTACGTGTAAAATCAAACTAAGAAATGGCAACCATTATGTGAAATTTGTAAAGGAGGTCATTACATAAGATCTTGTGAGAAATTTAAGAAACTTTCCGTTTCTGACAGGAACAATCTTGTCAGACAACATAAACTTTGCATCAACTGTCTGTCCAATTCTCACGGGACAAAAGACTGTGAAAGCAAATTTAATTGTGTGTACTGTCAGCGAAGACATCACTCATTGCTTCGGATTACAAATTTTCAAAATATAAAGCAAAATCAATCTCATAAAACCACCGGGTTAGTCACTACAACCAAAAGTGATAACCCCGGAAGCTCAAATCCCGAAAAAAGGGAAGAACAACCATGTTCCTCCAAAGCAGCAAAAATTCRAGCTCTTCATTCAGAGAATGAAATCAAAATTCTTTTACCCACTGCGGTCATCGCTATTGAACATAGAGGAGAATTATTCAAATTAAGAGCATTAATAGATCAAGGCTCTCAAAGATCCTTTATATCATCAAAGGTACAAAATCGGCTCAAACTGCCAATAAAACATTAAAATTTCCAAATTTCAGGAATGGACGGAAGAATTATCCAAAATTCGAACAAAATATGCCCAATTACCATAGTATATAGGATATTAGAAAAGATGCACAAGCCATCGTTCTACCGCAACTTACAAATTTGCTTCCCAGCTATGAAATGAACATCTCAAATTAGCATTGTCATACCCCATCACAAATCGACATATTATTAGGCAGTGACTTAATACCCCAAATAATTCTTGAAGGTATWGAGAAAATCTCCAATAAATTGTTAGCCCAAAATACAATCTTTGGGTGGATTATAAGTGGCCAAGTCCCTGAAAAAATCAATTCTCTTTCACCACACAAGTGGAAAATATCTCAAACGAATTTTTAAATAATCAACTTAAAAAATTTTGRGAAATAGAAAAACTACCCCAAATCACCCAAATTTCAGAAGAAGACCAGGCATGCGAAGCCTATTATCAGTCCACAACAACAAGAAACTAGGCCATTCTAGAATCTCAGCATTCCAGCAATTCCTAAGCATGGAAAAAAGCCTGATGAAGAAAAGAGAGCTAAGATCAGCACATGATAATGTGATGGACGAATATCTTGAACTCAATCATATGGAATGGTAGATATTTATCTTTTTACCTTCCACATCATGGGGTAATAAGACCAGATAAAATAACAACGAAAATACGAGTGGTGTTCAATGATGTATTATACAGAGAGCCAATATTACAACCTCAACTTATGTTGCTAAGACTAAATTGGCGCATGTTTAAATACGTTTTTAACGGGGATGTTGAGAAAATTTATAGGCAAATTCTGGTGCATGAGGATGACCAAAATTTCCAACGCAGAGTCTTCCGCAATTCAATTAATAGTCCAATTAGCGACTACAAAATTAAAACAGTTACCTTTGGCATCAACTGCGCACCCTATTTAGCCATTAGGACATTACATGAAGTTGCCAAAACCTGCGAAACAAATTTACCTTTAGCAACTTCTGTGTTGCAACCTCAAACATATGTGGATGATATATTATCAGGTAGCCACAGTATACCATTAGCGTGCGAATCATTATCTCGAGTGATCAGAGCACTAAATTCAGCAGGTTTTCCCCTAAAGAAAATAACATCAAATCATCCCGAAATAATCAAAGATATAAAAAAGGAAAACTTATTAGATACTGACTTCCTTAAATTCGAAAAGGCTAGTACAACAAAAACACTAGGGATTCAATGGAATGTGATAACAGATCAATTTTCATATACAGTTGAGTCAATATCTGCAATGTCCGCCATTGCAAAACGACAAATCCTTTCCTCGGTGACAAAACTTTTCGACCCCGCAGGACGGCTCTCGCCAATAATGATTCAAGCTAAAATTCTCATTCAAGAATTGTGGAAAGATGGCACTGTGGCCAGATGAGTTAGCTCTCCCCTCTATACCCACGGCACTGAACGACCACAMGACAACACACCACACCAACGCGATCCACATACGAAGACACCACACATGCAGACATTCCGAATGAAGACACCACACACTACTACACACGAAGATATCCCACACATGCGGACATCACACCACAACTCTGCACTACCCAACAATCAAAAACGACCACTCCAGAGGACGATCTCCCCTTCTTTTCGTCGATCTCGCAACGAGCAAACGTGTCACGCAGCGTCAATTAAACATTAGCATATCGAAGTTGTCTATCAAATTGTATTGGCAGTGAACAAAATCATAAAATAAAACACAAAAACAAAACCCCAAACATACTGTGTTTTCGCGCATATTTAGTTTGCGGGTGAATAGACTGTGTTTTATTAGATTTTATTATTAAATAATTTGTGTTGGCCGATTTAGCGCCGAGGTAAGTGGTGGCTAAAAGCAACGATTTAAATATTGGTCCTTCGAGCCATAATGAGAGGCACTATGGAAAAATAAAAAAAGTGCAAAAAAAAATTATTAACGAAAACAAAAAAGTGCATATTTTTTATGCCGAGTGAACAAACATGAAAAAATATATATATGCATATACATATGGTGGTCGTATACTTAGCACACTCGTACGTTTTAGAGAAAATGTTCCATAAAATTAATTTCTTTACTAAAAACTTAAATATTTTTACATATATTCATATTTCACAGATGGATTAACTTAAATAATAACATAAGGGACGATGTAATCAAAACAAAAAAAAGTAAGAATAAATGATTACTACGTTGGACACATACTTAGCATATTTCAGGTTTATCCACAAATTTACTTCAATATTTCGTTGGAAAACTCTTATTTTTGATCACTTCAGAACATCTTTTAGGCAAAATCTGCACCAAACGTCTACATTGTTCCACAAGTATATTCAACCATGCAATTTTGATGTACTGCCACAATTCTTCTAAATTTTTGGATTTTTTGCCCTCAATCCTTTTCCCAACTTCACTCCATAAATTCTCAATTGGATTGAGATCAGGTGATTGAGTTGGCCACTGCAGATTCATTGCTCCTCAAAGAAATTTTTCATCAAACTAGGAGTATGTTTGGGGTCATTATCATGCATGAAGTGCCACCTTAGAGGCATATGGTCGTCGACAAATGGAATCATGTGTTCTGTTAACATGTTTTTGTAAACAAATTGATCCATTTTTGACTTTATTCTAACGATAGGTCCAAAACCGTGCCAAGAAAAGGCCGCCCACACCATAATATTTCCTCCTCCATGTTTCACAGTTTTTTGTGTACACCTAGGATTGTGCTGCTGGTTACTCTGCCGCCAGACGTAACGTTTACGGTCAGATCCAAATCTACAAAACTTATATTCAATACTCCAGAGAACGTTCTTCCAAAAGAAAGTGGTTTGTTGATGTGGGCTCGTGCGAATGAAAGGCGTGCCTATAAGTTCTTCTTAGAAACAAACGGTTTCTTCTGAGAAATGCATCCACGCAGTCCACCTTCATTCAAAAGACGTCTTATCGTTTTAGATGAAACCTGTATTTCGTATACTACGTAAACTTCGGTTTACATTTGTTTAGAGCTCTAATCAGTAAATTTAAATTTAAATTTAGGTTTGAATTTAGGTAGAGTGATGTGTGCTAAGTATATGACCACCACTGTATATAAGCAAAATTATACAAGTACAAAAATTATAAAATGAAAACAAGTGAGACATCAACGATGAGTTACCACATAAGAGTGCAGTGCAGTGGCGAAACATATGTACATACATAAGTGTGAATAATAGGGAAAACATTTGACCTCAAAAAAAAAAAGAAACGAAGGTGCACACTACAAAACATATACTTACACATATAATAAAAAGAGTGGGCGCGAAAATAAAAAATAAATGACATAACGGGCGCGAATATACATAGATAAATAACCACCAAAACGGGCGCGAAATAATAAAAACTAACAAAACAAGTAAGGAAGGGCTAAGTTCGGGTGTCACCGAACATTTTATACTCTCGCATGATAAAGTGATAATCGAGTTTTCAGGCGTGGTTGTGAACCGATTTCACCCATATTTGGTACATGTCATCAGGGTGCTAAGAAAATATTATATACCGAATTTCATTGAAATCGGTAGAGTACTTCCTGAGATATGGTTTTTAGTCCATAAGTGGGCGACGCCACCCCCATTTTCAATTAAAAAAAAGCCTGGATGCACCTTCCTGCTGACATTTCTCCCGTAAAATTTAGTGTTTCTGACGTTTTTTGTTAGTCAGTTAACGCAGTGATTTTCAACATAATCTTTGTATGGGAGGTGGGCGTGGTTATTATCCGACTTCTTCCATTTTTGAACTGTATATGAAAATGCCTAAAAGAAACGACTCTATACAGTTTGGTTGACATAGCTATAGTAGTTTTCGGGATATGTACAAAAAACTTAGTAKGGGGCGGGGCCACGCCTACTTTTCCAAAAAAAAATTACGTCCAAATATGCCCCTCCCTAATACGATCCTTTCATTTAAATATCTTTATTTCTGGCTTAGTTATGACACTTTATAGGTTTTCGGTTTCCGCCATTTTGTGGGCGTAGAAGTGGGCCGATTTTGCCTGTCTTTGAACTTAACCTTCTTATGAAGCCAGGAAATACGTGTACCAAGTTTCATCATGATATCTCAATTTTTGCTCAAGTTACAGCTTACACGGACGGACGGACAGACAGACATCCGGATTTCAACTCCATTCGTCACCCTGATCACTTTAGTATATATGACCCTATATCTGACTCTTTTAGTTTCAGGACTTACAAACAACCGTTATGTGAACAAAACTATAACACTCTCTTTAGCAACTTTGTTGCGAGAGTATAAAAATTTTGAACTACATCACCATCTCACCAAAATTCACCTCAACAAAAGGACTGGGAGCGGAGCCCACAAACGCATACACTCAAGACCACGTACATACATACACTCAAATTGTCCCCAAAACAAGTGAGTTGTATTTTTCTTATCACTATTTATATATGCATATGTATGATTAAATAATTTGCAAAAACTAAAAAGAAAGATAAATTTGCAGTTCTAACCATCCGTTAAAATAAAGGAAGAGAAATCCGTTACCAAACTGTTTTAGTATTCGATTTATTTCCCAGTAAAAACCGAAATACCGCTAAGAAACAAAACAGTTTGGTAATACGTATAATAAATAATTGATTACCGCTGAATGCTTACATTTGTGTGAAAACACAAAACTATTCCTACAACAAAAATCTTTCAAGTATTTACTTGTACCAATTTCTAGCGATACATCTTATACTTAATCAAGTATAAGCAGGACTGCTTAAAATAAGCTAAGGTAAATCATAAGCAGAGAAAATATTTTAACTTAAAAGCATACATATATACATATGTGTAAATAAAATTTTATATATTGTATATCATATACTCGTACATATATCTCACATATATTTATATATAACGTGCAATGAGAGAACTTACTCTTTATACATATATTGTAGAACAGTCTCGGAACATATAAAAGAAAACTCTATGTACTTACATATATTCCTACAACTTTCCTTTCGCGGTCTATCTGTACGGCGAATATACATACAAATGTACACGCGTACTTAGGTATGAGTACATACGGGTGCATTATTTGTACACACATACATACGCGGAAACMCATCTGGTTAAAAATATACGCCGGTTACAATTTAAATGAAATAACAATTTTTAAATTAAATCGTCAAAATTTTAATACTGATCGCATCAGTATGCTTTTAAGCGGCGGAAAATTTATATAGTAATAATATCAAAATTTTGTCCAATCGTGTATCGTCACGGACATATGTAAATACGCATATTACTTCAAAGTCCACATTGCCATATATCCCGCAATACCCCTTGGTTTTTGATTAACAAAAACAAGCAGGATTGCGTATACATACTTATATTCAAAGACCACATTGGCATATATCGCACAATACCCCTTGGTTTTTGATCAACAAAAACAAGTAGGATTGTGTAAAACATAATAAAGCGTAATACATACATATGTACATACATGCATATGTACAAAGTACAGTGATCTCTAAAACGAGCTCTCATTTGCACATAACAAAACTATATATACTATATGTGTATAATACATACAAAAAATTACTTGGTTTTGCGGTTAAAACCAAATAATTAAATAAAATTAAATCGAAATTAAATTTAATAGTACTAATTTACATAATTCGAAGCAAAAATAAAACAACTCTTATTTAACCTAAAAGTGTTTTCGGTTACACAAAACACGATTGTACGCGGTAATTAAAAACGTTTTTGGTTTATCAATTGAATTCACAACTCTTTTTCACGTAAAAGAGTTCTCGTCTGAACATACTTATATACAAAATCTGTGGTGAAATTAAATTCAGTAATTTCAGCATATAAAAAAAATATATATGTATATATATACATCTTTTTATCGATTTTCTTGGAAACCCTTACTTACAAAAGACCAATACAGTACCAATCACGTTATTTTTTTTTTTTTTTTTTTTTTTTTTTTTTTTTTTTTTTTTTTTTTTTTTTTTTTTTTTTTTTTTTTTTTTTTTTTTTTTTTTTTTTTTTTTTTTTTTTTTTTGTTGTTCGTCACAGTTTTTAAATAATGAGCTCTGACTCAAACGACTCTAAACCCAGTCAGTTACTACCATGCACACCTGCAGAAGCTACACGCTCGAAGCAAGGTGCTACGCAACAAAACAGGGGGAAAGACATATCATACTCTAAATTCATTTCTGAGAGTGACTGTCTAATAAAATCCTGCAATCGATTTGCTTCTTCGCCAATTCAAGAAAATTCTGAATCGGCGCTAGAAATTAAAGGCCAAACAATTGAAAATTGTTGGACTCGTCTCCAGGCTGCATATGACGCAATTGTAGACACTGACGATTCAGATCTACCAGAAAACTTTAAATCTTCTGCTTATGCCAAATTTTAAAACTGCTTAGACCAGTATGAAGACACAAAAATAATGATCGCAGATCAGCTAAAATTAATTAAAGCAATTGCACCTACTCCACTTCCGCGAGTAGAGATGCCACAAGTACAAAGTCAAGAGGAAAGTTCAGGCATCCACCTCAAGGTGCCCGCCTGTGACACAGAAATTTTTCATGGGGGTTATGAACAATGGCCGTCCTTCCGGGACATGTTCACAGCCGTTTACATAAACCACCCTAAATTATCTAATGCACAAAAATTGTATCACCTCCGATACAAAACGAAAGGTCAAGCAGGCGTCATTGTAAAACAGTTCGCATTAAATGACGACAATTTCCATATGGCTTGGGAAGCTTTGATATCAAAGTACGAAAACGAACGAACACTTGTAGATAAGCAAATAACGATATTGATGAACTTGGCCAAAATTCAAAAGGAAACAAGTGAAGAATATATGAAACTTCAATCCCCTGTTCCAACTGTTTGTCCGTTTTAGCCACACAAAACGTTCCCACAGACAATTGTGATCCAATTCTGGTAAATATATGCACCGTCGCATTATCATAAAAATCGTTATTGCTTTGGGAACAATCTCTTTCATCAAGAAAAAATGSCCCACGTGGCAACAAATGAAAGATTTCCTAACTACCCAGTATGAAATCGCAGAAAGAGTTCATAAAAAGATAAACAAACCAAAAGGTATTTCCCATGACCTTAATAGAAGCTTCCAAAGATCCCAAGCCAGTACCAACAATAATTCAAATAGAAGCTTCTTCAAAAATGAAACGTTCACATCTGAACAGTACAAACAAACGTCATGCGAATTATGTTCAGGGGGACATAAACTTAAATCTTGCGAGAAATTAAATATAATTGACCGAAACATTTTTGTAAAGCCAGAAAGACTTTGCACAAACTGCTTAAAGACTGTGAAAGCAAATTTAATTTCGTTTATTGCCATAAACGACATCATTCTATGTTACACATTACTAATTTTTCCAGCTCACCCCCAAACAGCGCAAACATAAAAAGAGCAACAGGTTTAGTTGCAACAGCAAATTCAGAAAACAGCCAAGAAGCACCATGCTGCTCAAAGTCGTTAAAAACCCAAACGCTACATAGCGAAAACCATAGTAGAGTACTACCACATACAGCAGTCGTCTCCATCGAACACCGAGGAGAACTGTTTAAACTCAGGGCCTTAATAGACCAAGGATTACAACGATCATTTATTTCKTTTAGGGCACAAAATAGGCTACAACTGCTTACAAAATTAGCCAATTATGAAATTACGGGAATGGCCGGAAGAGTAGTTCAAAACTCCAATAAAATCTGCCCCATTACCCTAGTTTCCCTACAAGCGGATAAGCGCACTCAAGCAAAAGCTATTGTCTTACCGCAATTAACAAACATGCTTCCAAGCTATCATATAAATAGCAAGCATTGGCAAAAAGTTTCACACCTTAAGTTAGCAGACCCCAACTTTAACACTCCCGCTCAAATAGATCTTCTATTAGGCAGCGATCTCATACTCGAAGGCATTGAGAAAATTACAAAAACACTTCTGGCGCAAAATACCATTTTCGGCTGGGTCCTAAGTGGACTAGTTGCGGAACCAGTTGCCACGATGACAACCCAAGTTGAGGAAATCTCCAACGAATACCTCAATACGCAATTAAGAAAGTTTTTAGAGTTAGAAGAACTCCCCTCCGTATCAATCACAACCCCTGAAGGTCGGTATTGTGAGGATTTTTATGAAACCACAACTACTCGATCAGAAGATGGCCGATACGTCGTACGACTACCACTAAAGCCAGAATTTCCCCGCACACTCGCCTTAGGTCATTCCCGCACCGCTGCTATCCAACAGTTTTTAAGTATGGAAAAAACCTACTTAAAGAAGGCGAGCTGAATCCAGAATATGATAGGGTCGTAGAAGAATACCTCCACTTAGACCATATGGAGGAAGTCAGCGCTGGCGAAAAAATCATACAAAGTAACTACTACTCGTTTTATTTGCCACATCGTGCAGTAGTAAAGCCAGAAAAAAAAACCAGAAAGGTGAGAGTTGTTTTCAATTCGTCAAAATCCACTAGTTTTGGAAATTCCCTAAATGACATTTTATTTACGGGACCCACGCTTCAACCAGACTTTATGCTGCTTATCTTAAATTGGCATATCTTCAAATATGTATTTAACGGGGACGTCGAGAAAATGTATAGACAAATAGTCGTACATAAAGACGATCATTTTCAACGAATTATTTTTATAAAATTCCCCGCTAGTCCACTACGCGACTTTAAATTAAAAGCAGTTACCTTTTGCGTCAACTGTGCTCCATACTTAGCCACGAACTGGCGGAAGACACAAAGTCAGAATTTCTTCTGGCAACACAAGTGCTAAGAACACAGACGTATGTAGACGATATCCTGTCTGGAAGCCACAATCTTCCACTAGCATACGATACCTTGTCACAGGTAATAAATGCCCTCAATACCGCAGGGTTTTCTTTAAAAAAGATTACAGCCAACCATCCAGATATTTTAAAAAATATTCCTAAAGAGCATTTGTTGGATACTAATTTCCTTATATTTGAAAAGGAAAGTACAACAAAAAATCTGGGGATTCAATGGAATGCGATATCTGACCAGTTTTCATATAATACAGAGTCAATATCCGCATTATCCGCCATCAGAAAGAGACAAATTTTGTCCTCTGTGGCGAAACTTTTCGACCCCACAGGATGGCTTTCGCCAATTATGATACAAGCGAAAATCCTAATCCAATAATTATGGCTAGACGGAACCGACTGGGACGAACAAGTGAAGCCTCTTCGCTTAGAAAAATGGTTCCAGTTTGCTAATAACCTAAGGACATTTCGCAGATACAAATCCCACGGTGTGTAAACTATTCYCCCGAAAACAAAGTCGAATTACACGGTTTCTGTGACGCCTCTGAGAAGGCATACTGTGTCACTTTATATGTGCATACACAAAGCAGTAACGCGACCACGAGCCACAAGCCACAACCACCACACGCGTGGAAAATATATATTTCTAATCGAACGTCTCAAATACTTGACCTAGTAGGATCAGCCACTTGGCGACATGTAGGCAGTGCGGAAAATCCTGCTGATCTAGGTAAAAGAGGATGCAAACCTCTGCATCCACCACCTCCTCGCTCTGGTGGAATGGCCCCCAATGGTTAACAGAATCTCCCGATATTTGGCCACAATCGCCTATGCGCAACATAATTGCCCCAGAAAGTCGAAAAATCGCCTGCTTTCACGCAACATTGAATGACAATGACCTTCTTGAGCGATTTTCATCGTTCCCACGTGCCCCTCGTGTTATTGCCTACGTGCTAAAGTTCATAGAGCGACTCAAAAATAAAATTAAGGGAATTCACATAGAATCCAACCAATGCGATACATTGACGCACCTAGAATTACAAAAGTCGCTCTAATCGCATCGACTCAAATGCGCTACTTCAGCCGCGATATCTCATTATTAAGAGAATCAAAACCCATTGATAAAAGGAGTTCAATTTTAGTTCTTAACCCATTCTTGGACACGAAAGGTCTGCTTCGTGCGAATGGTAGGCTTGCTAACTCAAGCCTGACGTACAACGAACGCCACCTTCTAATTATAGGAAAGAAATCCCAATTTGCCACATTACTCCTCAGTTATATCCACTTACGCATGCTTCACGCTGAACATCGCCTAATGCAGCATATAGTCCGTCAAGAGTTATATATTCCGCGTCTTAAGCCCCACGTAAAGAAATGCATTTTCATGTGCAAGATCTGCACTATGCACAAGCAAAAGTTACGAACACAGATTATGGCAGCACTTCCACCGGAATTCTGCAACTACGCTCTGCCTTTCACAGTTACAGGTGTCGACTTTGCTGGGCCTTTTCAGATAAAGGCGTCCATGCTAAGGTCCCCCACTCTAATGAAAGGCTATGTGTATCTATCTAAATATGAACAGTTCACCACACTGTTAGTGCGAATTAAAGCCGTTCTCAATTCACGGCCACTCACAACCCTCTCGCAAGATCCCTCTGACTTCACAGCCCTATTACCAGGGCATTTTCTCAAAGGAGCACCCATTCTAGCCACACCTGATCCAGGTGTGGGGTCGCTATCCTTATTAAATAAATAGGAGAGAATATAAATATCTCCATCACGATTTTAGCCGCCGATGGAAGAAAGAATATATAAAGGACCTTCATAAAAGGTACAGGTGGTCATGTACGAGTCGTCAATCTCCGCACTCAAAGCGGTATATTAACAAAACCGCTCGTGAAACTATGTTTTCTACCACACATTGACGAAACCGCAAATAACGAAAAACCGCCGATACCGGAGTTACTACCGTAACGCAATAAAATAACCAAAAACCCGACGTAATAAACCCGCAAATAAAACCCTCGTTGAAACTAATCCGAAAACCAACCCAATGGTCGATCTACGTGACGACCCTTTCATGCCACATAACGTGGCACAATCGACATACACATTTTAATGACTCACATTTATAACCACATTACTCCTCACACAGATTACAATGGATGTGGATATGCCAGCAGTACCAACGCCAGCGGTGAGGTCAGCTATAACTGTGCCACGCCCTGGGGCAACTCCAGCTCCACGAACCCCAGCGGAAACCACCACTGTAACCGCTCCTCGTAGTGGCCCGCGACCACTACTACCGTCCTCAACACCGGTAGCGAAATCTCAGCGCAGCCGATGTCCACTATGTCGGCGCCCACACCGGCTACAACATTGTAGCATTTTCCGCAGCATGTAGCCCATGCAACGGCAGAAAGTTGCTCAAGCTTATGGGCACTGCCTGAACTGCTTGGCAACAATACACACAACACAGGAGTGCACATAAGTCACCCTATGCCAACTGTGCAATAGGCCGCACCACACCATGCTGCATCGCACCCCAAAACGGCTCGTTGCGCGRCAGCTTGCTACGAACCGGTCGCAGCAGCCCCGTCGACACCGAAKGCTAGTTGCCCCTCCATCGTCCAGAACAAGGCGAAATGAAGCATCCCCGCGGCGCCGGCAGCATCGTACACCAAACCGCCGCTCCACTGGCTTTAGCAGCGTTGCTGCCACGCTGCAGCAATTACAGCGACTGCTAGGCTAATATTCGCCTAGGGGGGCCGGGATGGCTAGATGAGTTAGCTCTCCCCTCCACCGACGGCACTGAACGACAACACACCACACCAACGCGATCCACATACGAAGACACCACACATGCAGACATTCCGAATGAAGAYACCACACACTACTACATACCACACATGCGGACATCGCACCACAACTCTACACTACCCAACAATCAAAACCGACCGTTCCAGAGGACGAAAAGAAGGGGAGATTTCTTTTCGTCGATATCGCAACAAGCAAACGTGTTACGCAGCGTCAATTAAACATCAGCATATCGAAGTTGTCTACCAAATTGTATTGGCAGTGAACAAAATAATACAAAAAAACCCCAAACATACTGTGTTTTCGCGCTTATTTAGTTTGCAGGTGAACAGACTGTGTTTTATTAGATTTTATTATTAAATAATTTGTGTTGACCGACCTAGCGCCGAGCTAAGTCGTGGCTAGAAGCAACGATTTAAATACACTGAGTGGGATGAACAGGTAAAACCCGTACGTTTAACAAAATGGGTTCAATTTGCTAACACTATATCAAAAATTCGAATCCCTCGATGGGTAAATTTCACCCCTAACCTTAAGGCGGACCTAAGACCGGTTTCTGTGACGCTTATTGTGCAACAGTTTACATACGCACTCAGTATGATGGCAAAATAACTTCACATCTTTTGGTAGTCAAAGTTGCACCTTTGAAGACACTAAGCCTGCCACGGCTTGAACTACATGGTGCTCTTCTGTTAGCAAAATTAATTTCAATAGTTCAAACCCATCTCAAATTAAACAATCACAACACGTATCTCTGGTCATACTCAGAAATAGTTCTAGCATGGTTGGAAAAACCACCCTATACTTGGAAGACATACATATGTATCGGATCGCATATCTCAAATCTTAGACTTAGTTGGCTCAGCAAAATGGCAACATGTTGCAAGTGCAGATAACCCAGCGGATCTTGGGACAAGAGGTTGCAAACCACTTCACCTCAYCAGCACTACACTCTGGCTAACAGAATCACAAGAATTCTGACCAAAATTTCCTGCTCGGAATATCATACCTCCGGAAAGTCGGAAAATAGAAAATTTTGATATCATTCCAGAAGAGGATGATATTCTCCACAGAATTTCCTCGAGCACTAAGGGTAGTCGCTTATATGCACAAATTCATTCATAAACTTAAACAAAGAGCGAAAAGAATATCAAACGATTCTTACATACACTTAACATATTCTGACTTGCAACATGCCACAATCAGTCTAATCTTGTATACACAAACTCGCTATTTCAGCAAAGAGAAATCAAAGTTGCTTGAAAAGCGACCTCTCGGAAAGGTCACTTCTCATCTTAAACCCATTCCTGGACGCTAAGGGATTAATACGGGCAAATGGAAGACTAGCCAACTGAAGCCTTAGTTACAACGAACGTCATCCCATCATTATCACAGAGAAATCCCGTTTTACCTTATTTCTAATATATCTCCACCAGCTTACACTGCATGGTGAGCATCGYTTGATGCAACAAATGGTCCGAGAAGAGTTTTATATACCGCGACTAAAGCCACAAATTAAAAGAACCATTCTCATGTGTAAACAGTGTACTATGTACAAGCACAAGATGCGTACGCAGATCATGGCAACCCTACCACCTGAACGCTGCAACTATGCTTTACCCTTTACCGTCACTGGGGTTGATTTTGCTGRACCTTTCCAGATAAAGGCCTCAGTGCTAAGGTCTTCCTCATTTAGAAAAGGGTATGTGGCTGTTTTCGTATGTTTTACAGCAAAGGCAGTACACCTCGAGCTATGTTCGGATCTGACTACTGCGACTTTTCTTGCAGCATTTGCCCGCTTTGTCGGACGACGCGGATTTCCTTTAAAAATTATGAACGACAATGGGAGAAACTATGTCTGAGCTCAAAGAGCCACGAAAAAGGAGTGCTTACAAATCATTAAAGAAGTATCCCCCGATTTTGGCAAAAAATATGCACCCCAGCAGTAAAGAGCTTTAAGTCCCATTTAAAGAAAACGGCTGGTAACCATAAATTCAATTATGAGGAGTTTACTACATTACTGGCTCGTATCGAAGCCGTACTCACTAGGGCATTTTCTAAAAGGAGCACCCATTCTGGCCATACCTGAGCCAGGCGTGGAGTCGCTATCCTTATTAAACAGATGGGAGCGAACTAAAATCCTCCATCATAATTTCAGCCGTCGATGGAAGGAAGACTACATAAAGGACTTTTTGCAAGAGATACTGGTGGAAAACTCAAGAAAGGCACCAAAGCTTCGAGAATGCGTCCTTATACAAGATTGTCTCCCGCCTACGGAAAGGAGGCTCGGCCGCATAAATCATATATCGTGGCACGAATGTCCATATTATTGTAAATTTCACAACACATAATATTATTAATACCACCATTTTTCACGCAGAGTAATATGAACGTGGATATGGCGACAACGGCTCCGCGTCAAAGCMCGCCAGCATTACCCGAACGAAACGAATTCGATGTCCACTATATCGCCGCCCACATCGGCTATCGCACTGCGGTATCTTTAAAGGCATGCAGCCGATGCAACGTCAGCATCAAATAAAACCTTTATACTCGTAACGATTGTGTTGAATCTTGTGCATTTTTCGTTTGTGTGAGTGACCTAGAAGGTGAGTTTTCGTACATCATAATTATTTTTACATGTCAATATGGAATTGCTGAGGGCAAAACACAAAAGCATACATACATACATATGTATATGCATACGTATTACATACAAGCGATCCTCTGGTTGAAAGCTATCATGAAGCATGAAAATATTACAATGCTGTTGTTGGGAGTATCATAAGGAGCATGCATACATATTTTTATGTCTCTTCATATTCTTCAGTATGTGAGAGAGCTGTGTTTGTACACATTTATCGCTGTTAAAAATTGAATATCAAAGATTGCCTGAATAACTTATAGAGAACAATATTCCCTGATTGCGCACACATGCTATGGCATCATATGCCGTACATACATRTGTATATTATTTCTCCTCATATTCACTGGTTGAATAGCGTAAATTCTCTCGTTGTGAGGTGAATTCCTTAGTACAATTCTAACAAATGTTTGATGTCGAACATGCACCATGGATAATATGATACGAGACCTTGGCATTGGCTCTCTTTTTCTCTCAAACGCGTTCYCTGATTATTTGACAGCGATGGAGATCAGGGAATTTCTGAAAGTTGATTTCAGAAAAGGCGGGATGCCAGAAGTAAACCGTTGTAATTACGACGAAATTAGTGTGAAATGAAATTTAATAGAACTGTGCGAATATATTTTGGCAAAATAAGTGTTTATGTAAATTAATTAATGATTTTGCATTTTAGTATTTATATATGTATGCATTTTCAAAGTGTTTAATTTAGTGTTTTGAATAATTTAATATTTTTCAACAGTGGCATCATTGGCAAATTTTATAAAAAATACGAGTTTTGACTCTCTCTCCCGAATCAAAGAGTCTCGTATCATATTATCCATGCCTGCACCTTCTCTACATTCTCTGGTTCATCGTGACAACGGAGATGCGAAAAGATGCGTGCGGCACTTGTTATTATGAATTTATGTACATATGTATGTATGTGGCTCGCATTTGCTTTCGTAAACGTACAGACAAATGCCAGAGAAATAATATATGTATGTATATGCCATAGAAATTCTATTGGTACAAATGTAGATATGATAAGGGAATAATGGGAATATGCAGACGTGAATGTATAGTATAGTAATAATAGTAAAACCTCGAAACCCAGGAACTGTCAATGAATCCGTATAACAACTGTTTGTCTGCATTATTAAAACCTCAAATAAAAAAATTAAAAAAAAAATAAATAGGCCGATCTCTATTACAACAATCTTTAACAACAATTTACTGAAAAATAAGAGCCGAAAGGGGGAAAAATGTTTACAGTAAAGTTTTTAATTTTATATGTAATGAATTATGTTTGCAAAGTAACTTTAATGTTATTTTATTAGATTTTTCAAAAAAAAAAAAAAAAATTATTTACAACAAAAATGTATCATTAACTATATGGAGTATTGTTCATTATTGTTGTCGTCGATATCGTTTAGGTAGATAGTAGGTAAAGGATTAGTACAGCTTTTACCGTTATAAATCCGTTCCATCCCGGGAAGTCATTATTAGTTTTGAATTTGAGATATATCCCAGAATGTTTAATTTTGAAAAAAATGTGGGGGTCAAATTTGATTCTTGCTCCGAAATTTTGATTTGAAGTTTCTTCAATCCTTCACCAGCAGAAGCACGATATATTTGAAGAGGTATATGACCTTGTTCAGAAATGGTTGTCTCTGTTGGAATCTTATCGAAACGCTTSATTGGTTCTCTGGTTTGTATTCCATCGCTCGGAGTTACGATTTCAATCGAACCTAAATTATGGAAAGTATCTTTGCCATCCAGTGTGTTGACGTTAAAATCTGCGTTATCGTGCACAAATTGCACAAAAGTACCTGTTTTTATTTTCACAGGGTTTGTGAATTTTGCAAAAGCTTCATAGATTATTGCTTCTTTGTATGATCCTCAGAAGCCTAAAGCGTTACATATTTCTATTATTTTTTTGGAGCCAAATTTTCTATAAAGTGTAACAGCTAAAGCCACATGCAGTGGTGATACTTATGTACGAGGCCTTACTGCAGATATAATTGCATGAGCTATTGAGGTGCATTGTGCTTCATAATGATTCATAAAATTTGGTTTACCTTTTTTGTCATTTAGAATTATTTCTGATAAAAAAGATAGATTTGGTATTGTATTATTGGATTTTGTAAAAAAAAAAATTACAATTTTTACCATTTTTCGGAAAACAATGGTTCATATAATACGAAATAATCAATGTATGTGACTCAGGGAATGCTTTTTTACATTTTCTGTGTGACTTTCAATTTGCATCTTCTCTATGCTATAAGTTCTCTGGTTTATTTTCATACAAATAGGAGCATATTTTTACTCACTTATAATATTCATTCATGTATAATGTAATGTTCCGCCCGTACTTAGCACCTTTCTTTTAATTGAAAATTAACATAATTACTTTAATTATAGTTAAATGGAGTACCGTATTTTCACAACAGTTTCGATGAATAATAAAATGAGAATAGATAAGCTTTATTAAGACTTAATTACTTTGTTAGATTTTGTAAGATGAGGATCAAACTGTATTTCATGTCCGTAATCTGGTTTTGCTGGTTTAGTAAACGATAGCGTTGATGAGGTTAAGGCTCCGAGAGCATAGTGAAATTTTAATGAAATTTTGCCTTGATCAAAATCGATAGTTCGCYCTGCAACATCTTTATATGCCGGTACATATCCAACAGTTTGACGCTTAAATTTTTCTACTGTTTTCTGTATAAATAAAAATAATAGATTAGATAATTTTGTCATTTCATTCATCTAGAATGATATATTATAGTATGTATTTTAAAACCTTCAATGCTTGTCCACCTGGTTTGAATTCGAACTCTTTTAAAGTACAAAGGTCAGCACGGTTACTGTAATTAAGAACAATTCTCTCACGGCTGACGGAAAGGTTTTTCAAGGAGTCAACTCTGGTAGTTGGATAAAAATGCAATATTTTTGGCTCATTAGGATCACGGCTGTACTCCATGACTGTAAAATATAATATAAAGTAAATATGTGATGATTAAAATATGACATTTTAAAAATTATATACCATAAGTTGTATGTGTCTCAGAAACTACTAAAACTATATTAACCAATCTAAATGGAAATTTTTCACATCAGTATGAAAATTAATAAAATTTGTAACTAAATCCAAATTTTATAGAAAGGTTTGCCAATGTACAAGTAGCCAATGGGCATGACCGCCCAATATTTCGGTAAATGCTATGCTAAATCATACTACTTGACAAATTTCCGTGAATACCATTATCTTGAAATGTTTGAATCAATTTGAAAATATGGATTTTTCTGAAAATAAAAAGCGATACTATCAAAAACTGATAACATCGCGATAATATTTCTTCTATCTCTGCCCACTTTTATAATCTTCCTATCACCAAGATGTCTGTGATTTAACAAATTTAACGGATATTTTTTGCTAATCACAATGAGGTTTAGTAATGATTGTGAATAAAATCGGTTTTAAAATTTTTGCAGACCATATACATATCTCATAAACACAATATGTTAATATCGTTCCTTTATTTGAATTTATATAATAATAATAATAGATTAACATCATCCCACCTGATTAGGAAATAAAAATTGTGGACGTTAGGACCATATTCTCGACATATGGCAAATATAGTGATTTGTGTTAGTTAAGTTGCTTTCAATATAAATTTTACTAACAAAAGGAAATGTAATAATTGAATGAGTTAATAAGATATTAAAAGTGATGGAAATCATTTCACGAATATTTAATTAATTTTCGACATTTTACATCACGATATTTCAGTATTCCACCATTTTATCAGTATTTTCAAAGGACAAAAGCTTTGTCAGCCAGCGGGAGATTCCTGACTGGTATTTGTTCCAGATGTGTAAATAAGTCAAAACTGATTATAACCATGCCCACCTAATATACATAATTTATTTGGAAAGTTAGTAAAAGTTAGAGAAAGTTGGTAAGAAATTCTCATGCATCTCATATAATATATATAATACTAGAATCTTTCAAAAAATACTTACACCGAAGACTATCGTTTCGACCTTTATAAAATGTTTCCTCTATTTTTCCGTTTTCACAAAATAGTTTTATTTGCTGCAGCAAATCTGACCTATTTTCATAATACTGCCACCGTATGCTTGGTTCTTTATACTCATCATCGTTGTAAAGAGTTAATTGCTCAGATTTTCCATCGCGTTGAGAATATCGCGAAAATCGTTCATGGACTGCACCAGCGTAATAAATTGTTTTTTGTAAGTGTGGAAATCTCTCTTCGAATTCTTTCAGACCAATATGCAGTTTATCTACCCATGACCGTATTGTGTCTAAATGTTTTTCTTCTCCTAACGATCTTATGCTTTCTGAGATGTTTTCATCAGATCCTGCAGTAAACGAACGCATTTCTGTCGGCTCTCCAGGGAGGATATGTTCCCAATCTTTGTTATCCTGTAAGTTCCAACGTAGTTCACTTATCCTTTGAYAATTCTGCATGTTTACATAATAATTTTGATGATCCCATACACTATCAATAATAATATATTGCTTGCAATGGGTATCACAAATGAAGCCTGTGGATGGCTCAATAAAACGAGCGTTTGGTGGCGCTAGCACCTCGTCACCTTCGTCGTTCACGTATGTTTTTTTTGGCTTGATACTCCAAGGCGCATTATCAACAATTACGACCCAGGCATGTGAACGTCGAAAATGATATCTATCTACAGCAACCAATTCCATTTCCTAATCAGTAAGTAGGAATATATGAAATCGTACAAAACAATTTGTATCAGTCTATCTTGCATATTACCTCCAATTCCAAACGTTCTGCTTCTAGCCGCAATCGTTTCTCGTCTTCTTCTTTATGTTTCATCATTTCAACAATATTATCTTCTAAGTGGCTTTCTAAATCCGGAATAGTACGTAGTTTATATTTTTGTCCCGCCCAGATTTTTGGATTTTCCTTTTCTTCGGTTTTCACTTCTTTTATTTGGTGCGGATATGGAACGTTACGTTGATCATTCAAAACTGTCTCTGCTCGCGCAATACCAGATACTACCATCGCAGGATAGCCTGCACCAATTAACATGCTACAAAGCAAAGTAGCTATTTCAAAACTATTTCCTCGACGTTTTCGAAGAGTGCTTGCTGGTGACACTAAACGGCTTGGCTGTAAATAAAAATAATTTAAAAAACATACGCTTGACTCATCTCGACTAAGTATGTACATTAGGGTGATTCTAAATTTTTTTTTTTTTATTTGGTACTCTGAAAAATAGGTTCCTAGACACCTCTAAGGAAACCTCTCCAAGAATGAGTTCTTCATTGTAACGGGAAGGTCCTCCTCCTTACAGTTTTATATTTTTCCTTATTATCTGATAGAAAAGTTTACATCTCGCTTCCAACCACTTCAAAAAATATTTTTTTCCTTAGATTTTGTATGAAATTAAATGCTCTACAAAAAAGTCTTATACGATTATTTCGTAAACCCAACCATTTAAAAGATATTAACGATTGAAGTTTGATTATTTTTCGGAAAAATTGTTATTTCTAATGAATTTTATAACTCAATAAAAAATATTAATATAATCTTGCTTTATATTATCCAATATTGAGTCTACTTAATAAGTCTATTCCCAATAAGGAATTAGCTGTCATAGTTAAATACATTTTTTTGTTTTGTGAAAAAATATTAATTGTACTGGTAATATTGAAGTCTACATATTTTGTACCTGAACTAAAAAATTTACTCACACACTGTTATTACATTGATTATGGTCACTGATTAGGGCAGGAAACTTGATATATTTTGTCAGTAAGTAAGGTATATTTAGAAATTCTCCATACAGCCAACTATTGTATACTACACATTTTGCTCAACACAATAGGTAAAAGCTCATATACTACAGTTTGTCATGGAATTGTGTGTATTTTAATTGAAAAATGTACAGCATCATAAAAATTGGCTCCATTTTGGAATTGCGGAAAGGGTTGGTGTTTAACATATATTAAGCTAAGGTAAAACTTTAAATGAAACAAGTAAGGAACCGCAAAGTTCAAGTGTAACCGAATATTTCCAAAACTCGATTAATATTCAGGGCTAAACGATTCATATTTTTATGCTATAGATAGATATCGGGATGTATATATATACATGTATAAATGATCAGGATGGCGAGACGAGTTGAATTTCGCATGACTACGTGTCTGACCGTCCGTCCGTCCAAGCTGTAGCTTGAGCAAAAATTGAGATATCTTTATGAAAATTGGTATACGCTTTCCCTGTCAAAAATGTACGGTAGACGGGCGACATTGACCGAAAACATATAAGGTGTTATAACTTACCACTAAATTAAGTTATAAAACTCTAATATGATCACAGTAGCAAACGGTACCTGTGCGAAAAAATTGCTTGTAAAAGTGTCCGTAGCTCCGCCTTTTAATAATATTAATGTACATATATCTTACTTAAGCTACAGCTACCAATTTCGGCTAGCGCACATAATTTAAGAACGCCTAGACTGGAAATGGACCTGAACTACAGGTACGCATACTTTCAATATTATAAATTTTAAATTCCATCAGATTATTTCCTTCCGAGTGGAAAAATTAAAATTAATTCGGGATACAACTTTGCCAGAATAATGCCTTTAGAGCATACCACATTATGACACAAATTGTCAAAATCTAACAGAAACTATTCAGGTCCCCAGGTACCGAACATTTGCACCCCAGTATCTGTATTACTTTTATCGAAAATATTGGTCAACGTGTCAGAAAAAAATACGAATAGATTGATCTGGGTCAGAATTTCTCTTAGCTCACAAATACATAGCATAAAGATTTTCGAAGGTTTAGTTTAATGTACAAATTTTGTAAGCCATTAAAGCTACAACAACCAAATTTGCCTAGTTCAAATAGTATAAGAACTTCTACTAACAGCGCGAAAATTGATGATATCGGAGGATAACCCCCCATCACTCTCCATATAACGGTACTCTTAAAAACTACTAAAAGCGTGATAAGTCACTAACTAAGTACGCAATAGACGTTTCATATTACTCTCGAGATGGTACAAAAGGGCTTTAATAGAAAGAAATGTAGGTTTTCCTTTGTAGGCATAACTAAAAGTTATTTTATATTGGACTTAAAATATACCAYGAAATTATTTGAATTTTGTTTATGATTTAATGGTATATTAAAACAACTGACTTTTGGACTTCCTAGTTCTGAATTAATAAATGTTTTTATTTATTTTATTTATCTATTATTTGTAAAATAATAATACAATCATTATTATACATTAAACATAAGCTACAGAGGCTTTCAGCTCACGCTTTTAATATAAACGACTTAAATAATAAAGATGGAACCTCCATTTAAGAATTATTTACAAGCAATATGTTTTTATAAACTAAAAATGTATGTTAAAAATAAATTTTAAAAAGGAAGGATAACTTAAATATATTTCTTTAACTTTSTACGAGATAGGTATTCAGATATTTTAGTGATGTTTACAATGGACGTTATTTTTAATAAATCAAGAGCTTTATTATTCTGAAATATACTGGTCCTTGCTGAATTGAAGAAGGGGCATTCATCCAGTAGATGTTAAGGACGACGAACTACAATATGGACAGGATAAATTACGATTTCCATTTAATAAACGGGAATGTGTTAATGACCAAGACGAAGGCGGACAAAGACTTTTATATCTTGGCAACGGCCTGATGGCGGCTAGGCAGGTTTTTTGCCCTCTTGGTTGCAAATGGCGTAGTTTTGTTGCACATTCTTCCAAGCATTAACTTTTATAGCTTTTTGTTTTGAAGCGACTAAATGGAGTATGTCGTTTTTTTCGATGAGTCGAAGATAATCAATGGCTGTTTTGCCTCTAATTTGGCGTTTGGATCGGCCCATTCATTTCAAGTAATACCGGTGTGTCCAGGCATCCACATCATTTTTAAGTTCGTTTTCTCAATTAGTATGCTTCTAATTTGCGCAATGAGGTAGGATTTGTTAGATGCATTTAAAAGAGCTGAGATTGTAGACTTGCTATCAGTACATATTAATGTTTTAAAGTTAGATTTTTGTACTAGGGATAGCGCATTATAGATGGCTGCTGCTTCTGCGGTGTATACTGAGCTGTAATTGGGCAGGAGTCCAGCTTTTAGCGTATTTCCAACGCTATCGACAATAGCAAAAGACGTGTCGAAATCGGCCTTCGAAGCGTCAGTAAAAATGAGTTGCCAATCTACGTAGTGTTTCACAATGAGCTCTTTGAACAAACTTTGATATACCCTGGAATTAGACTTTTCCTCAGGTATAGTTGTTATACCTAGATCTTTAGCTAATTTAATGCATTTAGAAATAGTGGAAGAAGTATTGGAATTTGTATCGTCGGTCCATTTGGCTTTTACTATACCATATAAGAGCTTGTTATTACATAATAATAGTTTTGGAATAAGCTTTTGCGAAGTATGTAAAACTCTTTCCTCGATGGATGGGATTCCGGCTTCCGTTAATATGAACTTTATTGGTGATGCTGGGAATGCCCGAATACTTCTTCTAACCGCTGCATGATATGGTGCAAGTATTTGCTGTATGTTGCTTTTGGCACAATTGCCGTAGATAGGGAGACCATAATCAATCTTAGATAAAATTAATGGTCTTGTAATATTGATAAGAGAAGAAATGTGAATTAAACAATATTTTGATGGTAGATACTAAATTATATTAAGTCTAGAAATTAGTTTCTTTACGTAGTTGCGTAATGTCCTTAAAAGTAAGTCTCTTATCAAATATTTAATTTAATTTAAGACTAGTAGTATTTACAATACTTACATTATTATAGTTAAGATAGAAGTTATTACATTTGTGTTTTCTACAGATATGGAATAATTTGCATTTGTTTATAGAAATATTCGCACCTGAATAATTGGACGAATTTGAAATATCAGAAAGGATTTTTAAGAACGTATTTTTAACAGTATTAAGATTATTTTGCTTGGAGAAGACCAGCACATCATCAGCATAAATAATATGCGAAATGAGTTTATATTTAGAGATTATCGTACTGATTTCGTTAAATGCGATTACAAATAGTATGAAAGACAATGGTGATCGTTGTGGTATTCCGTTGTACATATTGTACGTGTTCGAAAAAGTGTTATTGATTTTAGTGACGAATTTCCGATTAATTAGGAAAGATTTAATAAAGTTAAATATTTTTTCACCAATTTGCCATTTCTCAAGTTGTCGCATAATGACGTGAGAACCAACTCTGTCGAAAGCTTTTTCGAAATCCAAACTGAGGGTGGATATTTGGTTTCTTTTCGATAAAGCAGTTTTGGCGAAATTATCGAAATAGAGTAAAGCATCCATAGTGCCTTGCCCTGCCTTAAATGCGACTTGGTTTTGACTGAGAAGGTTTTTAGTTAATGCGAACCACGAGATACGTTTTTATATGATTTTTTCTAATAGTTTGCCCATGCAACAAAGAAGTGATATTGGCCTGTAATCAAGAACATCTGTAGACACTACATTGGATGTAGGAATTGCTACAATCACTGCATTTTTCCAGCTTTGAGGGTAGATACCTTGACATAAAATATTGTTGTATAATTTAATAATTCTATTTTTGAGACTTAAAGGACAGTTTTTTAGCATGGGATATGAAATCCTATCTGCACCGGGAGTCTTGCCTGAATCGAATTCTGCGATGGTTATGTTTGATTCGGTAATAGATGGGGATGGGAGATCTTTACTGTACCATCTTCTGAGAAGTTCACTTTTATTTGTTACAAACGAGGGGTGGAAGTCGAATAATCGGAGCATACAGAGGCGAAACGATTAGCTATTTCTTTTGAGCCGAAAGTTGGGCCATTTGGAGTGTTTATACAATTAAGCTTCACGTGCGTATAGGAGCCTGAAAGCATTTTAATGTCGGCCCATAATTTTTTGGGATTTGTTAACGGAGTGATAGCTTCGGTAAGTTTTTGTAAGCAAGACCTCTTATCTTCTTGAATATTTTTCCGAAACACTGCATTGGCTTTTTTATATTTTATTAGATTATCAATAGAGCGAGATCTTTTGTAAATTAACCATAGTGATTGCTTTTCTTCTCTTAGATAACTCTGTAGACCAATAAGGTACATGATTTTTGAAGATTTTTTTACGCGTTTAGGGGATAGATAGGTGAGCAGAAGTTTTGACTATTTTGGTAATCGTAGCTGTTTCTTTATTAATATTATCATCTATGGGACTTGCAGCAGACAAGTTTTCACAGAGTTGTTGAAATTTAGACCAATTTGCCTTGTGCAACAGAAATTTTGGCTTCGCCGACCTTTTTCTGGATAAAGGGTTTGATAAGTAGGTTATAATGTGGAAACGATCACTGTTATAAAGATCAGTTAGTGTTTGGCTGTTAAATTTGGAGGCKATATCAGAATAACAAATGACCAGATCTACATTGGTGAACGAATTATGTGTAGAAAAATGCGTAGGAGAACCGTCGTTTAAAATTGTCAAGTTTTCTGCTAATCTTTTATTCTCTATGATTTTACCTCTTTGGTTAGTACATGTGAAACCCCAAAGATGACTCCGGGCATTGAAATCGCCAAGTATAAGTACGGGTGTTTGGATAGGACTGATTATATAGCGTAGTTYTTTGATATTAAATTTTTGGTGTGGTGGAATGTAAATTGTTAGGATGGTTAATTTAAATCCAATAAATATTTCAATTGCTATTGTAGGAATATTAAAACTTATTGGAAGAAGTTTGTATGGGAAGTCTTTTTTTATTAAAGTAGAAACACCTTGTTTGTTAGTATGATTTTGTGTTAAGTTGGAGAAATAGGCAGCGTATTGTTTGGGTACAGCAGCTGCGGAATTAAATGAAAGGTGTGTTTCTTGTAGTGATATAACACTTGGGGATTGTTCTTTTATGAGTAATTCTAGGCCAGTGTAATTGTTGTAGAATCCGTTGATATTCCATTGGAGAAATTTGAACATTTAGTAGTAATGTGATTGATTGAGAAAAAGGAGAGGGGGGATAATGAGAGTTATTGATCTTCGTGGTCAGATGTGGTAATTATATGAGGAGAGATATATTCTGAATAAGTAGGTGGAGCGAGAATATTGATATTGTGTGTAGAGAGAGAGAGATGTTAARAGAATCTGTTGTGGATATTTTAGGAATGAGTKSTATGCTTATTTTGGTTGGGTTTGTTTTTGTTTGGGTAAGCGTTAGGTTAGGAAGGTTTTTTGTAGTTTCTTTTGTAGTTTCATTCGGTGAGTTTAGATGGCTATCAATTACGAAATTGTTTTTGTTTGCTATCATGGTTTGCTTTTGTTGTGGAAGAGGATAAGCTTTTGGGGATTTTAGAACAGTGCCTGAGGAGGGTGGTAGGGGAGGAGATGATAATCGGTCGGAAATGACGTTTGCTATTTGCTTGCTAGTATTTTCTTTTGTAACAGAAGCGAAAGAAGTGTTCGCGGGTGTCGGGGGTAATTGTTGTTTGTATAGTCTTAGTGCTTCTCGCATTGAGCATTTGTTTTCTGTTTTTATTTTTAGAATATTTTTGGATTGTAGGTATTTAGGACAAGAGCGTGAAGAGGAAGGATTATCGCCTGAGCAATTAGCACGAAATGTGCGGTTGCATGGCAAGGGGTGATGAGGAGGGAAATTGCACATATCGCAGGCAGGGTTGTTGTTACAACGTTTCGACGTGTGTCCTAGAAGCTGGCAACTTTTACACCTCATGGGATTAGGGAAATATGCTCTAATCCGCATTGTGCGCCATGAGACTTCGATTTTTTGTGGAAGTTTGTAGAGGTCAAATGAAAGAAGTATCACACCACTAGGTCTTTGTTTGCCTTCTATATTTTTTGTGAACTTATACACAAAAGTAACTCCCTGATCTTTTAAATTGTCAACAATTTCATCTTCTGCAATGTCATTTAGAAATGGAGCGTAAATTGTATCTTTAGAGCAATTCAAATTGTCGTGTAACTTAACTTTAATACCGCAAATTCCATTTAATTTCTTTGTTATAAAAAATTTTTCAGCGATCTTCCGATTTTTAACAAGTAAAAGTAGATTACCATCATGTAATTCGGTGATATATCAAATTTCCTTACTTATGGATTCTAAGGTTTCATGCACAGCGAAGCAAGAGTATTTGGAAAGTGATTCGAATCTGCTGCAGAGATTAGAACAAACTTTGGGCAATCATTTTTAATTTGAGGCAGTTCTGGAAATTTTTCAATTGGTTTGTATGTAAGTTTTTTCTTTTGGGGTTGGGGCTAGAGGCAAGCAGATCAAACCTACTTTCCCCAAGGATTGGCGGCCCTGGGGCCATAATAATACATTAATTATTCACTTATATGCACTGTTTCTTACGCGAGTAACTGTACAATCAAAGTACACCGAAAACACGTGCACTAGTATGCAAAAAGGAATATACGAATAAAGCGTAAAGCGTAAAGCACAAAAGAAAAACCGCGATTAGAAAACACGTCCGCTAAATGAGAGATATAGTCGAAGACTGAAATGTTTTTAATCATTGGCATTTGGAAAGTAATATTACCTTGTCTCATATTGCAAAATTTTTATGAAATATATTTAAATTTTTAATGTTTTTTTTATTTTCCTTGTTTTACATTTTTTATTAGCTTAAACGGCGGCAACAAATCCCTCCGCTTACTTGGGGATTTAAATGGATGGAGTCCATTGTGGGGCTCACCAAATTTTAACAAAAGGGGCAAAATTATTACTGATTTTGTACAAAATAGTAATTTTATTGTACGTAATGATAAATCCCCCACACATTCTTTAACTCTTTTCACACAAACACACATGGATTTAAGCATTTGTAGTCCACCTCTTACCATACCGGCAACTTGGAAAACATGCGATGAACCTCACAGTAGCGATCATCTATGTATTTCCATATCGCTTACCACTATGCATGGAATGGGTATATCACACAGCTTTGTTTATCACTTCATAGATTAAATATTATTAAATGTCTCAGCAATTTAAAATTAGAAAGTAATACTAACATACTCATTCATATTTTAAAATCAGTTATTTTGTCAAAAATATATTATGGATGCCCAATATTTAGTAAAACTTCAACACGAAATTGGGTGAAATTTACATTCGTATACCAAACTGCAGCCCGACTGGCCATTGGAGCTTTTTGGACTAACACCTAAATTAGAAATCTTCATCACAAAAAGCAAATCTAATAAACTGACCTTTTCAGAAGTATTACCCATCAAAGTTGTCGTAAAATTAGATCAAACAGAATTCGTAAGCCCTTACAAAAGCTAATCGATGTGGCAAAAGAAATTGACGTTCCTGTTGCCATCCGAGCAATGCCCCGCCTTCGCCCTCCTCCATGGAATCTAAACCAATCTTTTGTTATTTTGGGCTGGGTGATTTACAACTTTTTTTTTTTTTTTT
>NW_017537065.1:31931-40301 GCF_001853355.1 Bactrocera latifrons
CCCATTTTCAATTAAAACAAAGCCTGGATGCAGCTTCCTTCTGACATTTCGGTTTACGCACTTTTAGTGATTTTCAACATAACCTTTGTATGAGAGACGGGCGTGGTTATTATCCGATTTCTTCCATTTTTGAACTGTATGTGGAAATGCCTAAAAGAAACGACTCTATACAGTTTGTTTGACATATCTATAGTAGTTTTCGAGATACGTACAAAAAAGTTAGTAGGGGACGGGGCCACGCCCGCTTTTACAAAAATATTATGTCTTTTAGTTTTAGGACTTACAAACAACCGATATGTGAACAAAACTATAATACTCTCTTTAGCAACTTTGTTGCGAGAGTATAAAAACCTTACGGCCTGCGTACCCATACAGCAACTTGGAGAATCTCACAGTTCAACATTTAATAGAAAACTGTCAATCATTAAACTACATTAGATTAGAACTAAATAACCCTACCTTAAGTGAATTGTTAACAAATGCAAGCCATTCTAACATTGAAGACTTTATTATATTTATATATGTAAATTAAGCATCTATTTTGAAGTGTGATAATGTAATACAATTGGCTTAGTAGATTTATTTAATAAGTTATTGAGTTGATGGCCTTAGTCACTAATGCTGATAGTTTTTGCATTGTTAAGGTTTCGTCGTATTATCCTCTTCATTAATAACAATAATAAATATTTTAGATATAATTTCAGGATTCATTGGTAAAGGACTATAATCATATTTGGCTAGGCTCATAATTTTCCATACTCACTTTACATTCTGTCAAATAAGTACCCCGAAATTCTCATTAAAAAATTTTTTTTTCGGTTTCGGCGCATTCTTGTCGCGCCATTCCGATGATTTTGACTTGTTTATATGTCGTACTCGAAAACCCATGTCTCGTCACCAGTTATGATGCGTTTGACGAATGTTGAATCGGAATTTATGCGTTCAAAGATGTCTTCAGGCACATTACTCCGATTCACTTTTTGAAGAAAGAACATCAACCAAAATATGATGAGCGGTCTCATGACACATGTTCATTATTTGGGCTATCTCTCTCAAACTATAATGACGTCTTTCAGGCATCATTTCCTTTATTTTGTCTACGTTTTCTTTAGTTGAAAAAGTCTAAGGCCATCCTGAACGTGGCAAATCGTTCACTTCTTCTYGCCCCTCTTTAAACGATTTATACCAACCGTAAACTTGAGTTTTCGACATGGTTGAATCACCAAATGATTTTTTCAACATTTCCAATGTTTTGGCACAACACATTTCGTTTGAAACACAAAATCTTTGTTCAATATTTTTATCCATACTGAAAATCGAAAAGCACACAAAAGGTTGACTTGTTCCTAATGACGCCGTATGACACATAGCAATAAAAATTAACAGAATATTAGCTGACAGTTGTGTCAACCTGCGAAATTTTTTTTTTTTTTTTTTTTTTTGTAATATTCTTAGCGGACTCATCGGACAGAATGTATTTCATGTTATATATTTTAAGTAAACATACTTAACGAAAACGAGATATTTTTAATGTTCAATTTAATTCAGCCTAATGGAGCTAAGCGTATTTAATACAGAGGTTTCACTAGGGCAATTTCAACCATTCGAAAGACATTAAATTAGGGATATGAGTTTGAACCCTAGACCGATTTTATTTAAATTCAGCGTTAAGCCATATTTAGGAAAACATATAAATTTCAATGAAATATCATTTATTTGTACTAATACAGAGTCTGTTAATAAAATACTTTATTCCTATATATGTATTATATACGAGAATGGACAATTCGGTGATCGATTTAATATATTTATTCGATTTGATCCGTTGCAGACACAAGGAAATAGGGGTATACAGACCAGACTTGATTATCGTCCTATCTTCGGTAACGTTACATCATCCGTTTGTATTTTGTTCGTTGCTAAAAAAGTTCTTAACGAAAAAATAAATTTGGTGCTCGCTTCAAGCTGATTTTACAAAAAACTTTGCAAAATTTGCTTATTTTCAGTGAAACTTTAAAAGATTTGAATTTGAAGGAGAGCAAAGCATCAAAAATAATTAATGAGGAGGAAAATAATTCCTAGAAAATGAGGAAATTGTGGTAGTTCCTTATATAATGAGCTTAATCCTCACATAACCTTTATTGCGTTATTTTATAGAAGCCAAACGCCCAGATATACCATGAAAAATTAATTGACAGAACAAAAATTTAGGCGACTACGGATATGTTGCGCTGCAAGACCCGGTACTAGTACACGTTCAACAAGCTGTGGCGCATAGTAAACAGGGCTAGAAACTACATTGTCGATGAGGTTTCCATGATAAAATGTAATTTCGGCCTTAATCCTAAGTAATACTTTCTGGAAGTATTAATTATTCCACGTTCTTTCAAAAAAACTTTCACAGATGTGTCCAAATTACGACCGATATTCGGTTCTATTTGGCAGTAAATCTGAAGTCAATAGCGTGATAATATAGCAGCGACTTTAGAGTCGTTGCAGAAGTAGTGGATATTGGCGTCGAGTCACCACAATCATCTGCGGAACCATCAGGTTCGCTTAACGAGAAATCAGAACAGGCAACAGTAGAATCAGAGGTAGCAAATTTTCCACCTTCCACTCCATGATTCCTCGAAAAAGTAGAAAAAACTTCTCTAAAGAATATTCATAGTGAACTTAAAGATATGCAAAAGAAAATATAACCGTTTTTTGAGCAACGAAATTGAACAAGTAAGGAAGGGCTTAGTTCGGCTGCAAGCGAACTTTTTATACTCTTGCAACTTGGAAGAATAAAACTCAGGGAAATACTTTAAGGGGTAAAACCAATCATATAGAGTCAAGTTAGCCAGAAGTTGGCGAATCCTGATATTAGTTATATAGGGTCTAGGCCTAGTTTACGCTCAAAACTTATTGACTTTAGCACAAAGATACACTGTTATGAATAAAACACGGTCTCTTATTTTCATTGGGATAAATTGGGTACAATGTCACCTGGAAGTTCGAAAATCTTTATAAAAAGTGTATGGGAGCTAAGAATTGGCCCGATTCAACTCATTTTTGGTACACAGACATACCGTTAATACAGAAGGATTATCCCTAATTTCAGTTATATACTAGGTGCGTTCCAAAGTAAGTAGGACTTTTTGAATCTAGCGCCCCTGGTGGCGCCTTCTATATATCGATTGTTCAGTGAAAATTTCATGACATTTCATTCATTGGAAGTGAAGTTATGGCATTTTAAATGTCAGTATKTTAGTGTTATCGCAAAAATGAGCTTCCAACAAAGAGCCAACATTAAATTTTGTTTTAAATTGGTAAAATTTTTACCGAAACGTGTCAATTGATGAAACACGTTTATGGCGATGATTGCCTATCCCGGAGCCGAGTGCACTAGTGGTTTCAACGTTTTCAAAGTGGTTGAGAAGACATAAATGTCGATCAACATGTGAGCCAATCTAAATCCGTGATTACCAGAAGTTTCATTGAACTTGTGCGTGAAGTCATCAACAGTCAGCCGAAATCATCATTGAAATTCATGGAAATGGAATTGAATAGCTCCAAAATATCGATTTATCGCATTTTGACTGAACATTTGGGCTTATGAAAGGTGTGTGCACGGTTTGTTCCTCACAAATTGACTGACGACCAAAAATTGCTCAAAACCCAACATTTGAAGGGCGAACATTTGACCAAAAATAAAGTTTTACTCTTTCGGAAAAATGAATTTGCTCATGAAAGAAAAACGTAATGCAGCTGTAGAGGCCATTCAAAGGCTTGCATGGGCACACTGGCGGCCATACCGGCAAATGAGCTGAAACACTCATACGACAAAGGTGCAAAAAGCGGTATTGAAGCAGAAGGAGACTATTTTAATAAAATAAATCGATTTTGCTGAAAAAACCATTTGTTCTGTTTTCGATCAAAACTCAACTATGGGTACCGGGGTCTAAATATTAGGTACTAGGGGCTTGAACACTTTTCATTGGATTTAAACAATTTTTAGTCCTAAGGTGCCACACCATAAAAAGACATTATTCGTGGAAAGTTTTATCTCCATTAATTAATTGCTTTTTTATTTTTGTACTGGTAACTCAACGAAGTGGAATTTAAAATTGTGGTTAGTCGATTTCGTCCATGTTCATAACGGAAGTTAAGAATGTCAAAAGAATGCCACGTATAAAATTTCCTGAAATTAGGTGGACGGGTCTGATTTCAGTCATTTTCACACTGTCTGTAGTAGTTCTCATAGGATTCATACAACAAAGTTGGCTATTGTAGCTTAAGTAGTTTAGGAGATATCTATATTAAACACATTAGAGAGAGGAGCCACGCCCACTTTACACAAGTTTTTATCCCCAATTCCAAGTTATAGTTTTATATTTTAATATAATGGTTAGTTATGGTATTTAGGATATTTTATAGGTTTTTGGACTAGTCTATGAACTTGAATTTATTTGTAATAAGGAACCTAAGAAGCAAGTTTCATCAATGTATGTAAATTTTTACTCAAGTTACTGCTTGCACGRACGAACGAACAGACAGACAGTCAACCGGATTTCAACTTGTGTCGTCGTCCTTATCATTTTTATATACATACATATATAACATTATATCTATCTCGAGAGATACGTAAAACCGTGAGGTGAACAAAACTATAACACTCTGTAGCAACTGGTCGCAAGATTATGAAAAGAGAAGTTAAATTTGGAAAAGTAAAAGCTACAATTGGACAGAGAAAAGTTAAGATTGATATAAAAAAAATTGAGCTTGAGCAAAAAGAAAGACTGGCATCTAATATAATTTTATATGCTACTGTTATATTTAATACTAAATGTGATATCTGGAAGTGATAATGTATCTGAAATGTATTAGTATCCAATCGTTATAGTATTTTTGACTACTTTTGTTTCGAGTCTCACGGCATTCGTCAACGTGATAGGTTATCTTAAGTTTCGCGGTCTATATCGTGTGCTATTGTTGGCATTGTGACTTATTTTGATTGCGCTCATTTCTTATATACTTCTGTTATAAGTATTCTGTGAACATTTTGAATGTAATATATAAATAGTTATAAATAACAAATTAAAGTGTAATTGCACTTGTGGGTGCTGTAATAGTGCGGCCGGCATGGGGGGTAATGAAGCTGATGGAGCCTACACATTACCCACTACTGAACACTTGCCCACTAATAATAATTTTTTGTATGTTAAAAACAACAGTAACAATCAGCAAAACCAATTTCCAGCGCTTCCAAGTGTTACTTCTAATGAACAAATACTACCTGCACTTAGCGACAATTTTGCTACACCTAAACATATAAACCCAGGAAAGAGAGTAAATCCAATGGTAAAGAGAAATCGCTTTGCAATATTTAACAACCTGTAGTTTAAGTTTAGAAAAGTACTGAAAATTTGATGCGAATAAGCACTCAAAAGCAACTTCGCAAAAGAGAGCGGCTAAACAACAAAAAGTCACAGAATATTGTCCACCTGTCTCTCTTTATAATATAGATGTGAAGAATTTAATTGATCAACTCAAGTTGAAATATCCCCAAGTGGAAGTCAAGGTTATAAATAAATCCAAATATAAAAGTAAACTTCTTATTAAGGAAAGGATGGACGAAATTTGCCCTTCAACAGTGGCATCTGTAAATAAATTTTTAACGCAGTCATCGACTATTTCTCGTGCCGTAAAGACGTCTTTTGTTTTTCGCCTACGCAGTGCTTTTCTTAATTCAGATTCTTGGGCATACAAAAAATAAATGCCAACGCTCTCCTCTCTGTGAAAACTGTTCCCTCCCTCCTCATTCTCCTTCCGACTGTGATCGCACTTTTTTCGCTAATTGTTTCCAAGTACACCCCTCCTCCTCCAAGGAATSTCCAAAATTTGTACAAGCTAAAGAAATTCTAAAAATCAAAACTATGAATAAGTGTTCAATGCGGAAAGCTACAAAAATATACAAACAACAAGCAAACGTAACAAACTATTCCAATAGCTCATATGCTGACATTGTATCTACTACAAACACAAGCAAAACCAGTAAAAGCTATAGCGTAGTCACACCAAACAATAGAATCAACTCCACCAACACAACAATTTATGAAAACAACAATAATGCCAAAAACAAACAAGCCAACATACCAGCCTCCCCGAAAGTAGAATCTGATACAGCAATAAAAAGAAATAATAACATTCCATCAACTATCAACACCAACAAAYAAAATAACTCTTCCAACTCTCCAGTTTTGGATATCTCATATCCAATCACAGATCAAAACGAAATAGAAACAAACTATAATATAAATCCACATCTTCAAAAAAACTCACCATACTCTTTCTCTCAATTATCATATTATCAACCTCTCCCAACTCAATCTCAACTTCTCGCTACCTAAGAACAAAACACATCTGAAAACGAAATGCTAGAATAATGAAACACTCATATACAACTATTCACATAAATGCGTATTCTCACGTTCTGCTATCCGCTCATTTTTATCAACGGTATTAAAACTCATCGAATGGAACATGAATGGATATTGGAACAATTACCATGAGCTGCAATTACTTATCAAAGAAAAGAAGCAAGATGTGATATGTATTCAGGAAACTCACATTTCAATAACAAATATCCAAAAAACATACTTTCCCAAACAATACACTGGTTACTTTTTTAATTTAAACAACATACATACTAACAAACAAGGAGTTGGTACACCAGTTAAAAGACATATACCTCATGAAATTTTTAATATTACTGCAACATTGTCCACCATATCAATCATATTAAAACTTAGCCATCCAATTTGTGTTTTTAATACCTTCATTCCCCCTCAGCAAATTTTTAACGAATCCGACCTAAGGTGTATATATCAGCTTACCAAACCTTTTCTATGTGTTGGCGACTTCAATGCTTGGAACTCACTTTGGGGCTCTCCCTAATCAAATCCTAGGGGCTTGATAATTGAAAACCTTGCGCTCCCACCCACTTTTCAACTCATTCAACGTTCAACAATGTAGACCTCTCCTTTTCTTCTCACGAACTGTCTCCGAGAATGGAGAATGGATTGTTTTTTCCGAACTTAAAGGTAGTGATCACTACCCAATTTCAATAAATATTGCTACTGTCCTATATCCTACAAAATGCACTCACCTCCCCCGATTTAAGACAGACTTAGCGAAGTGGGACAAATTTCAAGCAGAAATATTAAATAGTATGAAATACTCGCCGACAGGCAATATAAACCAAGAAACCTCTTTTATTACAAAAACTATACGCTCGGCAGCTAACAAATCAATTCCCTAAAGTATAAGAAACATTTCCAAAGCCTCCCCCATTTGGTGGAATAAAGAGCTTCAAGACCTTCGCACCCAAAAAATTGAATGCTGGAAAACTCTAAGAAATCCCATAACCGATGCAGATATAATGAACTTTAAAAAATCGAAAGCTCATTTCAAAAGGGCGGTCAAGGCAGCCAAGAGAAAGAGTTTTGAAAATTTTACCTCGCATATTTCCCCTTCACCAACCTCCAAAAAAATTTGGGATGACATCAAACTTCTAACCAGTACCCTACACCCCCATATAGCAATTATTCAATCCGAGGGAACAGTTCTATGCGGCTCCATAGATATTGGAACAGCTTTTGCACAACATTGGTCGCAATATTCAGTTAACAATTTTTCTGAAGAATACATCCAGGAAAAACATGGTTGGCTTTCCATGCACTTCGCTCCTTTCCTTACCGGCAATTCACTTAGACAATACGATAACGTACTGTGAATTGGAATCCTCACTCGTACATGCCAAAGGCAAAACACCTGGCATCGATCGTATATCTTATCCGATGCTATCAAATCTACTTCTAATTGCGAAAGAAAAATTACCATCCCTCTACAACAATATCTTTGCGAAAGGCTACTATCCCCATGCTTGGAAAACTACCGCGGTCATTCCAATAATCAAACCACATAAGCCGTCCAACTCAAATTCTTCTTATAGACCTATTTCGTTGCTTTCTTGCCTCAGCAAAACGTTTGAAAAAACTATTGCGAAGCGACTAATTTGGTGCATTACTAAAAATAATCGTATCAAACTGCCTTTAGAAGCAGACAAAGTACAACCGATTCACTTTTGCAACTGCAACATTTTGTATCCGACTCGATAGCCACAAAAAACCACGCCACAATCTTGGCTACCGACTTCGAGAAAGCCTTTGATCGTGTTGGCGTTCACGCAGTACTGAGGCAACTTGCAGACTGGAAGGTTGGTCCAAAAGCTTTTATGATAATGATAATGATAATAAAAGCTTTTATGATTCACCGACAGTTCCGAGTTCGTGTTAATAATACTTTTTCCGAGGTAAACCCTCTTAA